>NW_021941230.1:17288692-17321192 GCF_902148845.1 Salarias fasciatus
ATCGTGAGCCAACTGAGCGCCGGCGAGGCGACTCCCCTCCATGTTCGACCTGCGAGAGCGGTGCGGCGTCCAAAACAATGTGGCGGCGGCGGCAGCGGCGGCGTGCGTTTGGCCCGGTTAATGTGCACCTCAGGAGAAAAGGTGCAGGTCGGTGGTGGTGGTCGGGCTGGAGGCGGCAGGCAGAGTTCTAGCAGAGCGGCATTCAGCGTTCTAGCAGAGTGGCAGGCAGAGCGGCAGGCAGAGTTCTAGGAGAGTGGCATTCAGCGTTCTAGCAGAGTGGCAGGCAGAGCGGCAGGCAGAGTTCTAGGAGAGTGGCATTCAGAGTTCTAGCAGAGCGGCATTCAGAGTTCTAGCAGAGCGGCATTCAGAGTTCTAGCAGAGCGGCAGGCAGAGCGGCAGGTAGAGTTCTAGGAGAGTGGCATTCAGAGTTCTAGCAGAGTGGCAGGCAGAGCGGCAGGTAGAGTTCTAGGAGAGTGGCATTCAGCGTTCTAGCAGGGCGGCATTCAGCGTTCTAGCAGAGTGGCAGGCAGAGCGGCAGGCAGAGTTCTAGGAGAGTGGCATTCAGAGTTCTAGCAGAGTGGCAGGCAGAGCGGCAGGTAGAGTTCTAGGAGAGTGGCATTCAGCGTTCTAGCAGGGCGGCATTCAGCGTTCTAGCAGAGTGGCAGGCAGAGCGGCAGGCAGAGTTCTAGCAGAGTGGCAGGCAGAGCGGCAGGCAGAGTTCTAGCAGAGCGGCAGGTAGAGTTCCAGCAGAGTGGCAGGTAGAGCGGCAGGTAGAGTTCGAGCAGAGCGGCAGGCAGAGCGGCAGGCAGAGTTCTAGCAGAGCGGCAGGCAGAGCGGCAGGCAGAGTTCCAGCAGAGCGGCAGGCAGAGTTCTAGCAGAGCGGCAGGCAGAGTTCTAGCAGAGTGGCATTCAGAGTTCTAGCAGGGCGGCATTCAGTGTTCTAGTAGAGTGGCAGGCAGAGTGGCAGGCAGAGTTCTAGCAGAGCGGCAGGTAGAGTTCCAGCAGAGTGGCAGGTAGAGCGGCAGGTAGAGTTCGAGCAGAGCGGCAGGCAGAGCGGCAGGCAGAGTTCTAGCAGAGCGGCAGGCAGAGCGGCAGGCAGAGTTCCAGCAGAGCGGCAGGCAGAGTTCTAGCAGAGCGGCAGGTAGAGTTCTAGCAGAGTGGCAGGCAGAATTCTAGCAGAGCGGCAGGTAGAGCGGCACTCAAAGTTCTAGCAGAGCGGCAGGCAGAGTTCTAGCAGAGCGGCAGGTAGAGTTCTAGCAGAGTGGCAGGCAGAATTCTAGCAGAGCGGCAGGTAGAGCGGCACTCAAAGTTCTAGCAGAGCAGCAGGTAGAGTTCTAGCAGAGCGGCAGGTAGAGTTCTAGCAGAGCGGCATTCAGAGTTCTAGCAGAGCGGCAGGCAGAGTTCTAGCAGAGCGGCAGGCAGAGTTCTAGCAGAGCGGCAGGTAGAGCGGCACTCAAAGTTCTAGCAGAGCGGCGTGCACGCCCGGCACTCAGACGCCGTGCACACCATGCACTCCGCAGCTGCAGAGGTGACGGGCGTCGCTCTGTGGAGTTTCGGCTCCTTCTCTTGATTTCTCGCCTTCCTGCTTGTTTTCTTTTGTTTTCTCTGTTTTCCTTCTTCACCGTTTCACCCAGAAAAAAAAAAAGAAAAAAAAAGAAAAAGGAGAAGAAGAAATAGAGAAATTGGAACTTCACTGGTCCGGCAAATAATTGCATGCACGCATTTGGACTTTTCATTTGCGTGTGTTCACTCTTTACCCTAAGCCGGCATGTTTTATGCATGGCGCAGGAAGAGCGACGCGTTCGGAAATATCATGCCTCATTTGAGTCTTTCTCAAGTGAAAATGCAGAATCTTCACCGGGCCGTCCGCCGCCTCGTCCTGCTGTTTGCACTTATTCAGCCGCCGCGCCGCGCCGCGCCGCGCCGCGCCTCGCCTCGGATTCCGCGGCGTTCCCGGCCCGTGTGCGAGGGCGCGTGGGCGCCACAGGTTGCCGAGCAGGTGTAAAGGAACGCCGAGCAGAAAAACAAAGCCGGGCCTGCTTCCTGAACAATGGCTCCAAATGCTCCTTTTATTTTCCTCTGTCGTGCTGCAGGAATATTCCGCACGCCGTTTTCCTTCTTCACATTCCATGAGGCTGTCGCGGTGTGTGTGTGTGTGTGTGTGTGTGTGTGTATATTGATTCCAACATGAGTGACCTGTCAGCTCTGTTTATGAAGCGCCTTTAACAAACAAGATAGTGTGTTAATGGAGCAACACAAAGGATCAAATATAGATTAAATCAAAAAGAACAAACACGTCGCAGCTGCTTCCAGCTTCCCCTGTGTGTGTGTGTGTGTGTGTGTGTGTGTGTGTGTGTGTGTGTGTGTTTCCCTCGGGAAGAAGAAGAAAAAGCTAATCACCTCCAAATTGCCCGTTGGAATATTTTTCTTTCTCTCTTTCTTTGGAAAATGACACCTTTGTGCAAACAAGTGTTGCAGTCAGCCTCCAGTTTCTCTGCTCTGATGTCGGCGCAGCTGATCTGCACACACACACACACACATACACACACACACACACACACACACACACACACACTCTCGCGCTCTTTGATGTATGTTTGATTGTCGGGTGGAAGAGCTCTTCTGGCAAGGTCACGGCCGTGTGGAACAATCAATAACAGATCGGCAGATTAAGGCTCGGTGACATCTGGAAAAATCCGGACTTTTTCTTTCTTTCTCTCTTTCTTTTTTCTTTCTTTTTTTCGTGGCGGCGGCGTCTCCGCACCTTTAATTCAACATAATAGAACATGCTATTTGATCAGCCTCACTTCCTCACTCTGCTTCATTATTCACACGGTGTCCCGCCTCTCCTCTCCTCTCCTCTCCTCACCTTTTTCTTTCTTTTTCTTTTTGAACTAACGAGGGCTCGTCTGCTCCCTCCTTCCCTCCTTCCTTCCTTCCTTCCTTCCTCCTCCTGCGTGGCAGTAAATTCAGATGCGTTATCTCGGTTTAATTGCGGCCGATGGTGGAGCCAGATGAGGATGGAACTGGGTCGCGCTGCGGTTGCGGCGTCTTCCCGGCTTTCATGCGGCCGCGGCGCCGCCTCGTTATTCAGACGTGCGTTTAACCTTTTGGCGAGAGTGAGTCAAGGAGAGCACATCTCCCCCCGTCTTAAATGTCAGGCCGCCGCTCTGCCGCCGCTCCGCCGCCGCGCCGCGCTGCGCCGGGCGGAGGACATGTGTAGCAGCGCGGCTGAGAGGTGACTTCACGTGTTAATGGGTTGTGACTGCGGCGGAGCTCCGCCCCCCCCCGACGCCTCGCGTCCCGCCGCTGTCAGCCGCGAATGTCAAACAAACACCTCTTCAGGTAGCGGGGGGATAATCACACCGACAGGCCTGTCCTCAGCCTTTCTGACACCAGGAGGAGGTGGAGGGGGGGTGGAGGAGGTGGAGGAGGGGGGGTGGAGCAGCAGCAGCAGCAGCAGCAGCTCCTCTCCCAGGCCTCAGGCTCCCGTTCCGGAGTTCAGAGTCAAACTAGAGGTCAAGGATTTAATGGACGGCCGGACAGTGAGGAGGGTGGAGGTGGAGCAGCAGGTGGAGGTGGAGGGTGGAGCAGCAGGTGGAGGTGGAGGGTGGAGCTGCAGGAGCTGCAGGAGCTGCAGGAGCTGCAGCAGCTGCAGGAGCTGCAGGAGCTGCAGGAGCTGCAGGCCTCCGGAGTGTTTTTCAGCTGTTTGCTGATCCTCTTGGTTTCAGCCGGAGCTGGAGGTGGAGGTGGAGCTGCGGTTGGAGCAGCTCCCGTCAGAAGTGGTTTCTGGCGGCGGCTCTGGACTCTCCTGTCATTTCGGTCCTGCCGGAGCGGCGGCGGCGGCGGAGCAGCCCGTCATTACCCAGAGGCCCGAGCTGCAAATAGACGCTGCTGCGACCAGATCGCATATTTCTGCTGCGCTGCAGACTCTGCCTCCGTCCCTCCACCCGCCCCTCCACCCGTCCCTCCACCCGCCCCTCCACCCGTCCCTCCACCCGTCCCTCCACCCGTCCCTCCACCCGTCCCTGGCAGCAGCCGGTCAGCCCTCCCTCCTCCTCCTCCACCCGGGGAAGCTCCGCCCCTCTCGCCTTGCTCCGGCTCTCCTCAGATAAATTCCCTCCACTTTATTGTGACAACTTCAGGAATCAGCGAGGCCTATCCTCCACCACTTCCCGCTCCGCCCTTCCCGCTCCGCCCTTCCCGCTCCGCCCTTCCCGCTCCGCCCTTCCCGCTCCAGGTGTGTCGGCCGTGCTTCTCCCTCCCGTCCTCCTCGCCGGCTCGGTTCCTACCACGACGGCGAGCAGACGCCGCCTCCTAAACTGGCAATCACAGTATCCCTAATGTTATTACTTTTCATAATTAGTTACAGCAACAGTCGGTGAGCGAGCGGCGGAAAGGAGCGTTCCCGAGTAATTAAGGTCATGAAATATTCATCCCTGCTACCTTTTCGGCGGCTGCCTTGCTTAATGTCCGCCGCCGCCGTTATGATGATGGCAGACTGGCACATCTGCAATTAGCGCCGCGCTGACAGCTAGCGGCGGCAAGCAGAGGGAGGCGAGGCGGAGCAGCCCCCCCCCCCCCCCCCCGCTGTGATTACACGCCCCCTCAGACCCCGCCCCCGCCCCTCCCCCGCCCCCTCCTCTGTTGTTGTTGTTACCTTTATCTCCTCCTCCCCGACGGAGAGGTTACCTTTTCCCAACGGTGCAAAATCGACTTGACATAACTGTTCATCAGTTTCACCCCCCCTCCTCCAGCCCCCCCCCCACCCCCCCCCCCATCCCCCCCACCCCACCCCGGGGTAGTTTGCATCAAATCAGACCCAGTCAAGCTTCAAGTGGAAATTGGCAGGCCAGAACCTGACAGAGGGGGAGGGGGGGCAGGAGGGGGGGAGGGGGGCAGGAGGGGGGGGTTGGGGTTAAGTGGTAGTAAGTCACTTTCAGCTCCGCTGCTGAGGAGCCTTGCTCTGCTCCAGCGCCTCACTGGGAATTCAACTCGCAGCCGGGCTTCCTGCTGCCTGCCAACATTCTGCCAGCGCCTCCGCCGCGCTCGCCGTTCCACCGGCCAAAAAAACCTGGAAGCTGCCAGGAACGGTGTTCCTACCGGGCCGCGGCGAGGCCGCCGTGCACGCCGCCGTGCACGCCGCCGTGCGCAGTGCCGTGCACGGCTCCTCCAGCGAGCCGAAGGTCTGGAGGAGTTTCTGTCTGAGAGTTTTACTGTTTAGTTCTTCTGATTCACACACACACACACACACACACACACACACACACACACACACACACACACTGGCAGGTCGCCGCCGTCCTCTCGGAGTTTTTCTGATGAAACTTTGAAGCTCCTGCTCTAGTTTTGCCGCCGCCGCTTCCTCCTGGTCCTCGCCGTTAACGGAGGATCCTCTGCTCCGGGTTACACCTTCATGTCCTGGTCCCTCCCCCTGTCTTAATCTCCCCCCCCCCCCCCCCTGCTGTGGCGGTCCGACGGCGGTCCGGACAGGCCGCCACTGAGGGAAAACGGTGTGAAGGCAGAGTTTTGTTAAGCCGGGAACAAAGGCGAGGAGACGCCGGGCGGCCATTGTCCCGCCTCTGCCTCCCTCCTCCTCACAGGTACAACAAACCAACCCCCCCCCACCCCCGTCGGACCGGGCCCCCCGGTGGGGCCGGGGCCCCGGCGACGCTCGTTTTGTTCACCCCCAAGTCCCAGAAGTTCCAAACAGGTGCAGACGACTGCGAATGTTTACGTCTGTTTGAGAGACTGTTTTTCAGTCAGTGTCACCGTGACTGCCAGATATGAAACCAGCGAGTGTGTGTGTGTGTGTGTGTGTGTGTGTGTGTGTGTGTGTGTGTGTGTGTCTGTGTGTGTGTGTGTGTGTGTCTGGGCCGTTGGACTTCCCCTGCATGCTCTTTGGGCAAACTGAAAGCAGTGCTCAGTGGGATTAGAGAATGAGTGTTGCTGGGAGGGGCGGGGGGGCAGAGCACCAGAGGATTCTGGGAGTTTTTTTCTCTTTCTTTCTGCCTTGTTGCAGCAGCACTTTGCTGCAGCAGAGAGAAAACATGACAGGGTGGAGGGGAAGGACTCCACCGCTGACCTGCCTGGAACTCCAGTGAGCACACACACGCATACACACACACACACACACACACACACACACACACACTTAAACACACCTGATTCAGAGGAAGCCACAGCAGGGGTGCGTTTGATTTCCCCTCTCTCAGAGTTGAGGGGTTTTGGAAGTCCAGTCGGTCTGGAGAAAGTCTCCTCCTGGAGCTGCTGCAGCTATTTACAGTGGAAATCGTGTGTGTGTGTGTGTGTGTGTGTGTGTGTGTGTGTGTGTGTCCTTCCGTTGGGAAAACATCAAACTAAACAGGAGAATGCGTGATCCGTATTTACACACTTCAGATTTGGTTTCTGGTGCACCGTTTTTGCAGGTCACTTCCTGTTTCCCCCAGCGAGCCGCTGTACCTTTCAGAATAAAGGCGGCCGGGTCTGGTCCTCCGTGGGGGCGACGCCTCAGTGTCATGAAATCAAAGTGAATTTTGGGACGACGGGGGCGGAGTCACCCGTAAACCGCCGTCGAGCGCCGTGATGTTTTCACGAGCGCCGTAAAGATTACAAGGCGGCTCCGGCGGCACCCATCTGTGCTCCGCCGCTCCGGCGAGGCGGCCGGGAAGAGTGGAGGTGACTTTGGTTTGGGGGCGGAGTCTGTCGAGGTCAGACAGGGAATCGTCCCCGCGGTGAGGAAGCTAACGGGAGGAAGGCGCTGCACGCCGACGCTCACAGGGTTAAACCGAAGCAAGCGGGCTGCATGCAAACCGCCTTTCTGTGTGTGTGTGTGTGTGTGTGTGTGTGTGTGTGTGTGTGTGTGTGTGTGTGCAAAACAATTACAAAATTACAGTAGATAAAAAGTGAACGGCGCCAGTATTTATGCAATCAACATAACGAAGAAACAAAACAATTTAATGTGGAAAAATCATCATTCATCTGCATTATAATTGCTTCTCTTTCACATCTACAGGGATGGTTAATTAAAATTGTGATTAAATGCGCCTGCTCTGCCTCAGATGTCTCCCCCCAAACAGGTGCTACAGAATTTAAAAGTAAAGAGAGAAAGCTAATTAGCATTGGAAATTGAGAAATTGCCTGCAAGAATCGGTGTTAATTTCACTCACTGATGAGGTAATTTATAAAGGGGAGCGGCGAGGAGGCGCTGCGGCGCCAGATACTGCAACGCCGAGCCCCCCCCCCCCTCCCCGCCTCCACCCTCCCCCCTCCCCCCTCCCCCCGCTCTCACAGCACGCAGGTGAAGCTGTTTGCAAAACACTGGAGCTGTTGTGAGCAGCGCGGCGTTCGGGTGGAGTTCAGGTGGCGTTCAGGTGGCGTTCGGGTGGAGTTCGGGTGGCGTTCAGGGGTTAGCCAGAGTCCCGGGAGCACAGAGCAGCACCTGAGGGCCACCTGGAGGGGTCTAGAACCAGAGTCCGGTCCATTCCAGACCCAGAGTCCGGTCCAGTCCCCCTTCCTCTCATCTTTGCCACCGTCAGGCCCAAACTGTTGGATCGGCCCGAGTTGTCTGAAGACAGGAGCTTTGACAGGAACCCGGGGGGGGGGGCCAGGTGGGAGGAAGAGCGGCCGGCTGTAGATCATTAGACCTCCACGGCGGACGAAGCAGCAGAAGGTTTAAGGGAAAAAACGCGGAGAGGAAAAGCCAATTTGCTGAGACATACTCTGTCGACCTTTCATCATAACTGCAGCTTTTTTCTCTCAGATTAAGTCCAGTGAGCAGAACCCGGCCTGTCAGCCCGTTAACCCCCCTCCTCCCCCCCCCCCTCCTCCTCCTCTTCACTTTTTAACAATCGCCGTCTCTGAGCTGCCTCAACTTTCCCGTGTGTCCCTGCCGCTCGCCGCCCGGCGTGTGGAGTGTGTGTTCCTGAGCGTTCCTCCCGGTGTGGAGAGTGTGTGAGACGCAGAACGTGGAGGAATCCGTAGAAAGTGTGTGACTGTCGGTGGCAGCGCTGCTCCGTGATTATTTCATGCCCCCCCCCCCCCCCCCCCCCCCCAGCTCCTCGAGTCACTCCACTGCACAGGTCAGGCAGTAAGTGACAAGGTATCTGGCGGCGGCGTGAAGCGCCGCCTCGCTGATTGTTCTCCGCCGTTCTGCTGTAACCGAGCCGCCCGCCGCTCGGCGGAGTGTGGAGAATCAGATCCCGGACTCGGGACTCGGGACTCGCCGCTAAAACAGACACCAGAGCCGCTCCGTCGCCCCCCATACGTCTCCGTTCCACCTGACGGCGCCGCAGCCTGCCCGCTGGGCCTTCAGCAGGCGGAGGCTGGCGGCCGGCGGGTGGAGGAGGTGGAGGAGGTGGAGGAGGGACGGTCAGCGCCTCACTTCTGCTTTTAACTTCTCTTAGTAACGCTCTTATTTTGGCGCTTTTCTGCTGAGCTCGGCGTGTTTTTTTTTCTTTTTTCCCTGCGACCTCCGCGTTTCTCAGAAGCGGTGAAGCAACGCTACGTGCCGTCCGCGGCGAGCCGTGAGTCACGTTCCGACGCGCCGCTCGCTCGCTCGCTCGCTCGCTCGCTCCGCCGCAAACGGAGGCCTGAGCGACGGACGACGGGTTCCGGCGGCGGCGGCGGCGGGGGGTTTGCGTCGAGGTGGCGGCGCCGCCGTTTATCAGGAGGGTGGAGGGGATTCCTGCCACTTCAAAAACACACACACACACACACACACACACACACACACACACACGGAGGGGGAAGCCTCCGGGAGCGACTCGTGCAACGACACCGGGAGGGAGAAAACAATCGCTAATATTAGGAGGTGGAGACACACACACACACACACACACACACACACACACACACACCCACGCCCGGAGTTTGTTTATGTGCAGACAAAGCGAGTGTGTGCGCCGCAGACGGAGTGTGTGTGCGGGTTCCCCGGGTAACGGGATTACGGGCCACATAATTGATCCGTCCGGCGGCTTGGTGAAATTCACAGGAGTCAGTCCGTCGATGTGATTCCATCCCCCTCCCTCACCTCGCTCGCCCTCTGAACCTGGCTCAGGTTCCTCCAGTCCGGGTTCTGCAGCCTCCAGGACCAGCGGAACTGATTCAGCGACGTTCCGCCGAGTCCGGCTGTCAGGGAGCTTCACCCAAACTGCATCTCATGACGCTTTGACGTCTTGTCTCACTGAGCGTTTTTTATTCTTTTAAAGCTTTTTTGAGTTTTGGAATTTTATCCATTTCGCCTCTTTTTAAACATTTTGTATTTCAATTTATTATGTTAAAAATCGGAGACATTTCAGGCTTTTTAAGCTTTTCTGTCGTTTTTTCCATTTCTTGTGGTTTTTGCTGTTTTTCCCAAATTTTTTCTTGTGCTGTTTTTTTAAATCCCTTCTGAACCAAGAATTCAACAGACACTGATTTTATAATAATTTTAAAAAATAAGTGAAATGTTTATTTGTGTTTGTTGTGGCGAGGGCGGCGTGGAGCCGCAGGTTGAGCACCGCGGTTCTAGACGGATCAATAGAGAGGCAGGACGGTCGGCGAGCGTCCAGCAGGACTTCCTGTTGGGCTGTTTTCGGTGCTGCTGCGGCGAGTTTCTCCGTCTCTGCGCGTCCTGACGGGGACACGGACGCCACACGTCCCCTCACGGTGACGTGGAACGCCGTGTCTCCCGGTGGACGCGGCGGAGACGGGTTGATTGCGGCGGCGGCACGGGGCTGGATGTCACATCAGAGCCGGTGAAGGCCGGGCGTGGAGGTGGAGACTCGCTCACTTTTCATGCTCTTTCTTTGTCTGTAATTGGCGTACTTTTGTATTCCCCTCCCTCTCCGCTGCCTCCGTCCACAGATCTGTGTCAGAGCGCCGTCTCCGTCCGCCTCGCCGTCGGCTTTCCCCTCGTCTTATCTTCCCGTCTCTTCCTCCCTAATTCCTCGTCTGCCGCTCGCAATCTTTTACGTTATCAAGGTCCTTCTCTCTGTGTGAGCCAAAGGTCCTCAGTGGCCATTTTGTCAGCCAGCCCGTGTGTGTGTGTGTGTGTGTGTGTGTGTGTGGTATCAAATATCCCTGTCCAGGCAAATGCATCAGCTGAAATATGTTTGTCAATGCAGCTGTTGACTCAACACTATTATTCTTAAGAAAAAGCCGTTTAGAAGGAGCACAATAAACAGTTTGAAGGCTCGGCCAACAGCGGAGCTCAGAGAGAGAGAGGGAGAGAGAGGGAGAGAGTGAGTGGGAGGGAGAGAGAGAGGGAGGGGGGCAGATTAAGCATTCTGCATTTCCCTCGCTAAAATATTCTCATTTCATTTAAATACAACAGCATCCCAGGCAAGATTTAATTACCATCCAGCGCTATAATGCAAATGAATAATGCAGCAAAGACTGATGCAAACGGATAGAAATATAAGACTCCAGCAGCGGCGGCGGCGGCGCCGTGCGGCAGGGCGGGCAGAGAGAAGGGAAGGGAAAGGTTAGAAAAGGCCTCTTGATGCTGACGACTTAGCTGGATCTGAAAGAGCGAGGCAGAGACTGACAGAGAGAGAGAGAGAGAGAGCGGCGGTACAATTACCGGCCAGCTCGCCGCCGTTTGCCAGGATTCTCCTCCTCTCATTCCACCAGTTCATTTTTGGAGTAAGTAAATAATAAGAAGTTGGTGATGCTTGCATTTTTAATTCCGCCCCCTCCCTCCCTCGCTCCCCCCTCCCTCCCCTGCACTCGTCTTTCTCCTCCTCTGTTCAGTTCACTGACTGACATCTGCTATCAATGCTAAGCAGGTGTTCCCGAGCAAACAGACGTGCCCCTGTTTGTGTTTCGCCGTCCCCGCCGCCGTGCGCCCAAATGAGCAACGTGATTAAGAATCCTGTAAATTTTTGAAAGGAAACGGATGGCTGCCCGGCTAGAACGTAATTACACCGCCGCCGACATCCGCAGCTCGCCGCCGCCGCCGCCGCCGCCGTGGCAGCAGCAGCCAGAGCCGAGCAGCAGCAGAGAATTAATAATATATAATGGCATCTCTCCTTGTAATTCATAAATGAAATAAAATGAAGGAGGAGTCACCGCTGATAACTTTCTGGTTTCTCCTTTCTGGCTCTCTTCCCCGTGTCTCCTGGGGGGGCAGATGGAGGTGGGGGGGGGGGGTGCAGGTCTTCCGCGGTGCGTTCACTGTCTTTTCAGCTGGTTTATTTTCTGCATATGTTCCGTCGCTCTCCTCGCCGTCTGATCACACACGGACAATTAGCTGTGACATCTCAAGTGGCGCCAACTTCCTTCCCTTCGACTTCAAAGGCCGCCGCCGCCGCCGCGGCGTTCACTTTTCACTTTCTTCCACTGTTTTTCTTTCCTCCGTCGTTCTTTCTTTTCTTTGAGTGTGAGGAAGGTGAAGCATGTGATCCTGCAGATGCTCACATCTGGAGTGGGGGGGGGGGGGCGTCTGAGAGCTGCAGGTACAATGTAACGCTGATGGATGCAGTCTGACTGACAGCCCCCCCCTGAACCCCCCCACCCCCCACCCGGGGGTTGCTGCAGCCTTGTAACACACTTTCCACCATTTATATCCATTTGTGCGGCGGTCCAGGCACCTCGGCCGCCGCCGCCTCCCCCGCCGGCCGTTGAAAGGTGTGTGCCCCCCCCCCAGCCCCCCCAGCCCCCCCAGCAGGGGGCGGCGCTCCTCTCCGTCCCTCTAATCACAGCCAGAGACGGCCGCATCCTCCGGTTCGGATACAGGATAATTACCTCGCTCTGAACGCCGGGACTCCACTCTGGGGGGGGGAGGGGGGGGGTTACAATTACATTAGGGATGTGTGTTTGTTTGTGTGTGTGTGTGTGTGTGTGTGTGTGTGTGTGTGTGTGCACTGCCTGGTAGCTACCTTTCCCCTTGCCGCGGCTGAAAGTGAAGAGTGATGATATGAAATAATAAGGTGGAGCCGTGTGTGTGTGTGTGTGTGTGTGTGTGTGTGTGTGTGTGTGTGTGTGTGTGTGTGTGTGTGAGGGAAAAGTTTGTCTCAGAGTGAATGTAACCGGCGAAGCGCCGCTCCTGCTCCGGCTGCTTCAGGTTTTCCCGGGTTCGGTCTGGAGGAGCAGACGCTCCGATTGGCCGCTCGGCCCGCCGGGGCGGCGGCGGCGCCGAGCGGCTCGCCGGCCGTCCAGCTGTGAGGCGGCTGGAGTCCGGAGGCTCCTTCACCTCCAGAGCCGGGCGGCTCTGCAGCTGCTGCCGCAACAAGCACCTTCTGACACGCAGCAGCAGAAGAAGAAGGAGGAGGAGGCACATCTCGCCGTAAATGGCGGCATTGTGCCGAACGCACAGCTGTGCGGCGCCACAGCGTGTCCCGTTGTGTCGCCGCGATGCGCGGCGAACAAGAGCGGTCCAGTCGGCGTGTGTGACGCTCTGTTTCAGCCAGTGAACTCTGTTCAGATCGCAAATAACGGTTATTTTATTTCGTCTGCTCTCACACACGGTACATCATCAGAGAATCCTCAGTTTGATCGGCGCGGCGTTCTCCTCTGGACGGGCAGGCCGTCCTTTCAGCACGCCACAACAGCGTCTTTCTGTCTTTAAATGGCCACACTGTGCGTCTCACACACACACACACACACACACAGTGGCGGAGTGTGTGTCGGTGGACTGAAGCGGAGCAGTGTTACCGTGCGGCGGCGGCGGCGGCGGCGGCCCGGTGGCTCCGGTGAACGTGTGTGACAGCTGTGTCCCTGAATGAATGGGGAGCGGCGGCGCGGTGGTACAGTGGCACGCCGGCCACACAGGGGCCTGTTGTCGCCTATGGAAACGCCGCCATGACGGCCGCGGTGACAGTCGGGGACGGCGGCTATCTGTGTGTGTGTGTGTGTGTGTGTGTGTGTGTGTGAGAGAGGGGGTCTCCTCCTCCAGCTGCTGGGAGATGATTCGGGTCACCGCCGGGTGGAGGGGGGCGGAGGGGGGGCAAACGGACGAATCAAGGGGGCAATTGTGTCTGGTGCCAGTCAGTCGTAATTAAGAGCAGGATCAGGGGGTGGAGCCCCACACACACACACACACACACACACACACACACACACACACACGCTCTCTCTCTGGCCATAGAGAGCAGCTCACCTGAACATAATGTCTGCGGCGGGCGGCGCGATGCAAATCAGGCCGGAGGTTAGCGTGGGAACGGCGGAGCGGGGCAGCCGGGGACTAGGTGATCCTCCGGGCAGGGGGCCGGCCCCGGCAGGGGCGGGGTGGGGGGGGTGGTGGGGGGGGTGGGGGGCTTTTGTTTAAAAATACCCAGCATGCACCTCCTCCTCCTCCTCCTCCATCACCTCCCAGTCAGGCCGGCTCAGAGAGATATATGGTTTGTTTAACAAAGAGAGAGAGGTGTGTGTGTGTGTGTGTGTGTGTGTGTGTGTGTGTGTGTGTGTGTCTACCTTTGATTCAGCCAGTTTTCATGTGAAGTGACAGATCTGACATTTGTCTGCGTGTTTATCCTCAGACGGACGCCTTTACGAGCAGATATTAAATATTTACGTGTCCTCGCCGTTAAAGACGGCGGTTATTCAGAGTTTTATCACTTCTTCTTTATGCTATCTGGACGTGATTCTCCCCGCCGATTAAAAGCGGAACACCTCTTCAGGGCGACACCAGATTAAGTGCCGGGTATTAGTCGGGGTCAGAGGTCGCGGAGACGGAGCCTCCCGAGTTCATAACTCAGCCGTCAGTAACCCGCTTCTTTTTCTCTTCTCTCTCTCTTCTCGGCTCCGCCGGCTCGCCTCCACCCGCTGCTCCTCACCGCTGAGCAGGTAAGCAGCGAGCGCCACACACACACACACACACACACACACACACACACGGCCGCTGTAACGAAGAGCGGAATGCTGCTCTGTGAACGACTCTCTCATAAATATTCAGAGGTGGATGCGAGCGGAGCTGTAAAAACCTGTGTAGGGATGAGGGGGGGCGGAGGAGGGTGGAGGCGGGGGCACTCCAAACAAGATGCTCGACAGCGGTGGGAAACAGGTTGCAGCGCGGCTGCTGCTCCCCGCCGTGGCGGTGGCGGCGGCGTCCGGTGATCCCTCTCCGCTCCTCTCCTCTCTCTTAATTATTATTTATTGGCGCTACCTCTGGCCTCGCCTCGCCTCGCCTCGCCTCGCCTCGCCGCGCCTCCGTCCCCTTTATCGCCTTTCTAAATAATTTCTCCAGATGAGGACGGCTCCTGCGCTGCGTGCGTGCGCGCCGTGCACGGCGGCGGCGGCGGCGCTCGGCTCTCACTCATCAAAGTTTAATCGAAGCCCGCGTTTTAGTTTTTTCGAATAAAGCAACACTTAAAAAATTTAGATGCAAATGACGCTGCATTATTCATGCCTCCTCCCAGTCCTTGTCGATTTAAACATTTCCGAGGCCACCTTGATTCCAGTAATTACCTCGGCCTCCGCCCGCTCCGCCCGCTCCGTCATGAATAAGGTATTTCCTACAAGCGCCTGATGAGCTTTTAAAGTGGCTCCACACCCAACTTGTGTATTGCTTCTCCTGCATGAGCGACTCCGACACGCATCGCAATCGCTCTCAGGTGGGTGAGCACCGCGATGGGGGTGGAGGAGGGTGGAGGGGGGGTGGAGGAGGAGGGGGGGGGGGGGGGGGTCGCTGCTCACACCTCGGATCATGACCTGCAGCTGCAAGACGAGCAGCGCCGAGCGGCAGAGGATTCAGTCAGAGGAGATGCTTTCACTCACCTCTCAGTCCTCCTCCTCCTCCCCTCCTCCTCCTCCCCTCCTCCTCCTCCTCCTCCTCCTCCTCCTCCCCTCCTCCTCCTCCCCTCCTCCTCCTTCGCTCCTCCTCCTCCTCCCCGCCTCCTCCCTCTTCCTCCCTCCTCCTCCTCCCCCTCCCTCTTCCTCCCTCCTCCTCCTCCCCCCCTCCCCTCCTCCTCCACCTCTCCGTCTCCATCCTCTCCACTCTGCAGTGTCTGACATCTGAGCGGCTTTAATACCTTTTTACACCTGTAATCCGGCGGCTTTTTGACAGAACAGGAGGAGCGGAGCTGCTTCTCCTCCTCTTTACCTGAGTGATCCCTGGAAATCACACCTGGCTTTGTTGGGCAAACACCCCCCCCCCCCCACTCCTCCCTCCCTCCCCCTCCCCCTCCCTCTCTCTTCCTAATGTATGAGGAGTTTCATTCTGCCGAGCGTCAGGTGATAATTACATCCAGATTGATTCATTCCGGCCGGTGTTCAGCCTCTCCCCGTCCCACTCGGGGGACGCCGCAGTCGCCTTGAGCACCAGGAGGCTGTACGGTGGAGTGTGTGCGGCGGCGGCGGCAGCGCCTTCGAAAGCGCGAGGCTTCGAACGCGTTGAGCCGGCGAACGCCGACGTGCCGGAGTGACCCCGAGTGTGTTTTCTGCAGAAACAAAGAGAGAAAAAAGGAAAGGATAATGCAGCTGTGGTGGAGGGGGAGGGGGAGGGGAGGGGGGGGGGGGGGGGGGGAGGGGGGAGGAAAAACAAAGTAGTTGACTCTGCGACTCCATCATCTTTACTACCCAGCAGAAGAATTAATATTTAAACATTCTAATAACGCGGCTCGCCTTGCATGCACTTTTAAGCAAAGCAACAATATTTTTCACCTGGGGTAACGCAATGATTTCTCTTCCCGCTGAGCACAATTTCCCTTTCTGATCATCTGCTCCACGCCGCCGCCGCCGCCGCCGCCCGGCCGCTCATCCCCCAAACCCGCTCGCCGCTTCCCACCTTATTTTTCACCCACATCAACAACAACAAGGCAGGCAAACGGAAAAACAAAGGCGGAAAAATATTCATGGAGAGAAATATTGAAATGAATGTGGGCTGTTTTATATGAGCGGCGCCGCCGAGGCCGCGGCGGCGAGCAGAGCAAGGCGCGTTCCCCGGAGGAGCGGCGAGCGGCGAGGCTCCAAATGCAACCTGTTTGAAGCAGGAAGTGAACACGCAGCGCCGCACGGCACCTCTCATCTCCCCGAGCCGCCGTGGCTTCTGCCCTCTGGCTGCGCCGCCGCAAGCTAACACTTCCTCCATTAGCACGCCCGCTAACATTTCTTACTTTAGCACGCCCACTAACACTCCCTCCTTTAGCACGCCTGCTAACGCACACGCCTGCTAACATTTCTTCCATTAGCACGCCCACTAACGCTTCCTCCTTTAGCACGCCTGCTAACGCTTCCTCCTTTAGCACGCCTGCTAACGCTTCCTCCTTTAGCACGACTGCTAACACTTCCTCCTTTAGCACGCCTGCTAACGTTTCTTTCTTTAGCACGCCTGCTAACGTTTCTTTCTTTAGCACGCCCGCTAACGCTTCCTCCTTTAGCACGCCCGCTAACGTTTTCTCCTTTAGCACGCCCGCTAACGCTTCCTCCTTTAGCACGCCCGCTAACGTTTTCTCCTTTAGCGCGCCCGCTAACACTTCCTCCTTTCGCACGCCCGCTAACACTTCCTCCTTTAGCGTGCTCGCTAACGCTTCCTCCTTTAGCACACTCACTGTCTCTGCCCCCTCTGTCAAATGCAGCATGCTAGCTAATGCTACCTCCTTGAGCCCACTAGCTAATGCTTCCTCCATCAAACAGCATTTAGCCCTCTAGCTAACTCTCCCTCCCCTCAAACAGGGTTAGCTAAAGCTTCCTCTGTAAACCGGCATTTAGCGCACTAGCTAAAACTTCCTCTGTCAAATGGCATTTTGCGTGTTGGCTAAAGCTTCCTCTGTCAGACGGCGTTTAGGATGCTAGCTAACGGTTCCTTCGCCAAACAGCGTTTAGCGCGCTAGCTAATGCTTCCTCCCCTCAAATGGCGTTTAGCGTTCGCAACACCCCGCTGTAACCAGGCACCAGGAGTTGAGCTCAGGTCTCATACTGAAGACAGTTCAGAGCGTCTGTGATGTGTCAGTGTGAAGACCAGGGGTCAAAGGTGAAAGGTCAGCCAGCGGCACAGGAAATGCTGGATTTTAGAGGGTTTTTTAATGTTTTATTCTCTTAAATCAGACGTAACGCGGCTGCAGTCAAACCTGCCAAAACACCAGTCTGTCTCATGCACACACACACACACACACACACACACACACACACACACACACACACACACACACACACACACACACACACAGCCTGCCATTAGCATCAGGTGCAGGTAACTGTTGACTCCCGGGGGAAAAATAGCAACAAACACTCAGTGAACAGGAGGAAAATTAGCCAATTCAGCCGATTCTCACAGGCTCTGCTGGCCTGGAATATTTTACAGCTGTGAGTGTGTGTGTGTGTGTGTGTGTGAGAGAGTGTGTGAACACGCCCTGTCAGGTCGAATGCATTACACATGCCTTAAGGTTTAGTAATTGATCATGAAAATGAATGGGCCGGCGAGCGGGGCTAAATTGAATGACATAAATAAGAGCTCTGCATAGAAGGATTTGTTTATCTGAGTGCTGAAGGCTGCTGATCGGGGGGGGCGATGGAGGGGGGGGGGGGGCGTTTGACGAGGATCTTCATCTTTCACACATCACAATGGCGTCCGCGCACACACACCTGCACATACACACACTCAGAGGAGGGCTTTCTGAAAGGATGGTGTTGTAAGCTGATTTCGACATCTTATGCAAGGAGCCTCGCCGGGGAGGGGGGGGGGGGGGGGGGGGGGGGCTGTCTGCCGCCTCGGGCCGCAGATTAAAGCCGACGCCAAGGTGTAGCAGCACCTTTGTGCGAGCGGAGACTCCTTCCCTTTGATTCATGCTGTAACCCGGTGAAATCGCTCGGAACGCGGCTGAAACGCCGTTCTCAGGTCCGCCCACGGGTTGGCAGCCGGTTACCCGTCGGTCCGGCGGAGGCCGGAGGCTCTCTGAGGCGGCTCCGCCTCCCGGGCGGAGGCCGGAGGCTCTCTGAGGCGGAGGCGGGGCGTCAGAACCGGACCGGGCCGCTCCTCCCGGGAGCCACGTTCAGTCCGGAGCTCAGAGTCTCACAGGAAGCCGAGCGGCGGCGTATTTTTAGCCGCCGTGTTTTCCTCACATGTCCGGCGTCCCACGCACACAAAAATCCCCACAAACACACACAAGCAGGAAAGTATGCGAGGCCGGGCGGAGCGCCGGGGGGGCGGCGGCAGAGAAATTATACTTTCAACAGGTTCTCGAGGCCGAGACTCGACCGGCGCTGAAACCAGCACTCCGGCCTCCAGTCGCAGCGCAGCGCCGCCAAA
The DNA here is from genome assembly GCF_902148845.1 of Salarias fasciatus. NCBI lineage: Eukaryota > Metazoa > Chordata > Actinopteri > Blenniiformes > Blenniidae > Salarias > Salarias fasciatus. The sequence goes on from NW_021941230.1 coordinate 17,306,859, forward strand.
CACGCAGCGCTGCGGTCGGCTGGCGGCGACGCTGCCGTTGAGGTGTGTGATTATGTGTGTGTGTGGTTTCAGTGCCCCCCCTCCTCCCCCCCCGCCGCCCCTCCAGGAATAAAGCCACACGCCCAGTCCGGGATTCACCTTTTTAAACCGTAATTGATTTCCTTAAAGAGAGGCCTGTGCCGCTGCCGCCGCCGCCGCCGCAACGCGTCAAAGCCCCGGAGACGGGCCCGGTGTCACCGCCGCCGAGCCGGGACATTAGCACAGCTCCGTCAAGAATCCAGTCTAGACTGGAGCGCGGGAGGGGGGGGATTTAGCCCGGCGAAGGTTGGAGCAGATGACTTTCACCAATTAAAGTAAATCCCCGGCTAATTTAAGGTGCCTCTCGGTCCGCCGGCTCCCGCCGCGCCGCGCCGGGCCGGGCGTTTGTTATTTTGGTGCACACGCTCAGTGCAGCTCGCTGAAAAACAAGGCCTCCGCACGCCGGGCTCACGCCGCTAGCGTTAATTCAGCTCTAATCGTGGCGGCGGCGCTCTGACAGGAAGTGCCGGGCCGCTCTCGGCCCCTCGCTCTCTCTGCCGGCCCTCCGGAGCGTCCTGTCCGCCCGTCGAACCCGCGCCGCGGTGCACAGTGTGTTCCCGAGGAATGCGGCGAGACGGCGTGCGGCTATTTCTGTCGCCGGGACGCCCATCTGGCCCGGATCAGTCCGAGCGTCTCCCCGGGCCCCCCAGCTGCAACAACAGGTCCCCGGCCCGGGGCCCGGGGCCCGGGACCCGGGTCGGCCCCTCGCCGGCGACCCCACACCTGAGAAAAGCCAGGCGACGCCGACTCCGCTCTCTCTTCAAAGCAGAACCAAAATAAGCAGGTTGGAGGCCGCGGCGGCGTGACGGAGGCGTGACGGAGGCCCGGACGGAGCGAGAGCGCGACTCCCCCCCGAGTTCGCCAACACGCTAAAAATAAAGCCGTCTGATGCCGAAAGTGGATCGATGCCTCAGCCGGAGCAGCGGCGGCCGGCCGATGGCAGCGCCTGTGGCTTCCTCCGCCCCGTCCTCCGCCCGGACCGGAATCAGACCCGCAGGCGGCGTTGCTTTTGGCTCCGGAGCTCCGGCTGCACCGAAATACCGGCTAAACTACCACCTCTTCAAAATACCCAGACCGGAGAGCCGGGCCGGGCCGGGCCGGGCTCCAGAGGTGTTTGAGGAGGAGGAAGAGGAAGATGAGGAGGAGGAGGAGGAGGAGGAGGAGGAGGAGGAGGAGGAGGAAGATGAGGGGGAGGAGGAGGAGCAGCAGCCTTTCTGCATGACAATACCTACATCTGTCCGCCGTTTTGTTCTTTGTCATATCAGGCTTGTCTTTGTGGCGAGGCGCTGTCGTGGTAACAAGAGGTTAGAGGTACGGGCGGGGGGGCGGGTGGAGGTGGGGGGCGGGGTGGGGGAGGGGGGGGGGGTGAGGTGGGTGGCGGCGGACGGAGGAAGACTTGTGACTCGAACGCCCCTGTGACACAGCTTTTGTTGTGCTCCGATATTTGATCCTCTTAGCAGTTTGCCATGCCTCCGCCCCCTTAGTGCCCCCCACCACCAGCACCACCCCCGGCACACACACACACACACACACACACACACACACACACACACTGCCCCCTGTCACTGTTTGCCACTCTTTTGTGGGGAATTTCTTCACTCTCTCCCTTTTCTCTTGTCACCTGTTTGTGTCCTGAAACGCCGCCGCGCGGCGTGTTTGTTTTGCCCTCCGTCCGCTGCCAGCCGGGTGGGGTTTCCTCCACCGCTGCTTATCTGTGATTGCCCGGGACTTGAAAGCGCCGCTGCTCTATCTGCTGGATCTGGCCGATCCGTGTCCCGGTGATGAACACGTAGCTTAAAGAGCAGGAAAAGTTTGCGCCCCCCCATCACCCCCCATCACCCCCCCCCCCCTCACACTTGGAGGAGCGGCGGCGGAGGCGAGCGGGCCTCTGGAGACGCCGTTACAGGCCCTGTATTGTTTGAGAGCTGAGGTCATCCTTCTGCTCGGCGCAGTCGAAACAAAGGCGGCGGGTTTTCTGCGGGCCGGACTGTGTGAAAGGAAACACACTCCGACATTGTCTGATTCTGGGAGATAGTCGGCAGGCATCCCCGCCACCGCCGCCGCCGCCGCTCGCCCTCTCAGCCCGCTAGCTGCTAGCCGCTAGCTGCTAGCGCCTGGCTTTTTGTCTGGCCGTGTATTTTTGATAGATGTGTTTGGGAGCCGCCCCGAGCCGCCGGCGCCGCGGCCGAGGTGACAGTTTCGCCGGCGCTGGGATGTCATCCCCGCTTTTCCTGACATGTTGACACGCTTCAGAGGCGGAGGAGGCGGAGGAGGCGGAGGAGGCGGAGGCCAGGCCACGTCAGACCTGTGTTTTGTTGGAGTATCCGTCACGACGACCTTTAATCCGTCTTATTTAACAGTAGCAGCGCTGGATGATCAGGATCAATAATAAATGAGCGGCGGCCGCCGTTCTGGTTTTGATGCGGTGACCTTGATAATTGTGACGGTAATTACAATAAGTGGCCATTATATTTCAAGGTGCAGCGACCTTCATTATCCAAATCAATTTGAGTCACTATCAATTTGATAATGCCCTGAATGCGGAGCGGCGTGGAAGATGCTCAGTCGGCACGGCTGTCGGCCGCCATATAATGGAACGCCGTTATTGAGATTGAGCCGCCCTCCTTCATCCGCGCCGGCAATCAATATTAACGGCTTGTAAAAAAAAAAAAAAAAAAACAACAACAGGAGGGTGGAGGATCAGCCTGCTCAACAAATGGAAGGAGATACTGGGGCAGCGCTGATGGAGGAACAGACCTCGGTTTGAGCCCTCCCAGCCTCCGTACGGCTCCGCCGCCGCCTCGCCGCTCCTCTGTGGCCGGCCGACGCGACCCACCTGGACGACAGTGACCGCGGCCTGGAAGGGAGCGGCGTCCCGGCGCCTCAGTGGCGCCCAGAAGGCTCGGCCAACCCCTTTGTGCTGCAGGAAAAGTGTTACTGCTCAGTCCAGCCTGGCCCGGCTCGGTTCGGCGCCACTCAGCCCGGCGCCGCTCGGCCCGGCCCGGCGCCGCCCGGCTCAGCCCGGCCCGGCGCTGCACCTGCGCCGAGCAGCAGGAGGGAAAAGTGCAGCGCCGGCAGTTTGCCGGCCTTGTCCAGCAGCAGTATTCTGCGCTTATTAATAAAAAACAGACAATTGTTTGGCAGTTGTCTTGATGTATGGAGCTATTCTCCGTGGAGAGATTGTTCTCCTGAAACGGACCCCCGCCCCCCCCCCCCCCCGCCCCCCCCCCCCCCCCCGCCCCCCTCCGCCCTCCTCCAGCTGAAGCTACTGATTTGTGAGCTACCTGACGTAATTTACCGTCCGGGCGACTCATATTTCAAAAAATGAGGACAAACCGTATTGAATAAACCGCCAATATAATTAATGGCGATCATGATCAGGCGGAAATTGTTTGCCCCTCCCCCGCCCTCTGGCCTCCCGCCGCTCCGGCTCCTAATGGATGTAAAACCGGCCGGAGAAGAGCTCAGAAATCGGCCGAGAGAGGAGGGCTGAGCGGCTCGGGAGGCTCGTCTGAACGGGGCCTGACGGCGCCGCGGGTGGAGGAGCAGGTAGAACATGCAGATCAGCCCGAACCACAACAAACAGGCAGAGCCGCAGTTACCGGGGCGACCCGGGAACGTGTGTAATTAGCGCTCGTTTACACGTCTGGCGCACCTGCAGCTCGTCCCTCGCCGTAGTGCTCGCCTTGAAGACGGCGGGCGGCCGCCGTCACCGAGCGGCGGGGGGAAGAGAGAGGGGGGGGGGGGGGGGCGAAGCAGAAGAGAGAGCGCCACTGTGTGCCATTCTTCCAGAAATCTGCGGCTGGCTTAATGCCGCCGTGCGTGTGAAGGAAGGGGCATTTACACGGCTTTACAATGGAGACGACATTACTTACACAGTGGCCTCATTATATCGGCGCCGCCTACCTTCTGCCCCGCGCCGGTTTACTCACTCCCAGCTCGTATTGTTGGGGTATAATGGCGCTCGGGCATTTCTGAAATTCCCTCATTATTCAGCTTATTAAGGCTGCACCAACTCCATAATCGCGCGGCGTTCGGTGTCAAAGGGGGCGCCTGTGCTGATTTGCCACATTTGAAGGCAGGACGCCGCGCGGCGCTCAATCCTCCGACGCGGCGCAGGCGGGGATGAAATTGCTCCGTAAATACCGGCGCGGCGTAATGCCTTTCCTGACACAATGCGCCGCTCCTCCCCGGAGTCCGACCCCGGGCGAAGTGCACCTGACAGATAACCCCGCCGATTTGGATGTCATTACGGCGGGCCGGGCGCCGCCGCGCCATCCGTCAACACACACGCACAACAAACACACAACAGGCAGCTGTTAGCGGCATCTGATGATGAAGGGGGGGGAGGGGGCGCTCGCCGTTTCCGTCCTTGCCTGACTCCGACGCCGGGCGGTTTGCGGTGGAACCTGCGGCGCAGATCGGAGCGGACGTCTGTCGAGCTGTCAGCGGAGCGCTCCTCCGCCGCCGCCGTCCCACATTTTACTTTGAGGCAAAATAGGTGTGTCACTTCCGCTAATGGCGCCCGGCGAACGGGCACGAGACGTGCGGATTTTCGCCGGACGGGGGGGGAGAAGCGGCGCCGACATGAAAGGGAAGCAGACGCTCTGCGAGCTTTGAGGCCTCCGAACAGAAAAATGGGTCACAAAGAAACAATTGCCAGCCGCCGCACAAAGAGCGCTTTCTTCCCCGGCGCCGCCTTCACACGCCGTGACTTTAATTATTGTGCGCGGCGCTTAAGCTCTCGTCGGGCTGGAGCATCCTGTCTCCCCGTTTGAAGGATCTTCCGAGGCGGTTCAGGATGCCGGGGACGAGCGGAGCCCAGGGCCGGCGGAGGCTGACGCGCCGTCACGTTCGGGCGGGGCGGCGGCGGCGGCGGCGGCTGGCAATTAAGCGGTACACCTTGCGAGGATGACGAGGGGCGCTCGGCGGCGCAGGTAATGAAGGCCTGATGACTATTCATGAGCGGCGTTGGTTTCGCCGACGCGCTCGGCTGGGAAGCTCTGCCCCGGAGAGGCGCTCTGTCACTTCCCCTCGCCTCAGCGCGGCGCCGCGGTCCGCCGTCGCCCTCCGCCCCGCCCCGGGCGCGTCTCGGGTCACGCAGGAGGGTGGGGGGGCGGCGCACATCTGGCACACTATCGGTGCCACCGGGGGACAGAACGCTCCGGATCAGGAAGCGGCTCCTGCGCGGGACTGACAGCGGCGGATACCTTTTCACACGCCAGGCTGCTCAGCGCCGCGGCGTCTGGAGCTGGGAGGCGGCCATCTGCCGCCGCCGCCGCCGTTTAGGACCGAGCCGTGAACCGCGGTCAATAGGTGATACGTTTGAGGGGCCCAATGAAAAGCGCCCGGTGATGACCTCCTGCCCCCGGCGTCATCTCATCGGGTCACTTCCACCCCCCGACCCCCCCCCCATCACCCCCCCCCCCACCCCCCCCCCCCCCCCCCCCCACCCCCCACCCCCCACCGCCACTGCCTTTACTGGAAATGTCATTTAGCAATTATGAAAGTGGCATTTCAAGTGTGTGCGACCGCGCTTCAGTCCGGCCCAGGAATACCTCCAGATACCCCCCCTGCCCCCCGTGTGTGCTCCGCTCTCCAAACACGCTCTATCTGCCCCTTATCGCCCCGCAGGCTCACCTTATCTAAGGTAAATACCATGATGTGCTCATTAGGCGCTGCTTCATGGCTACTTGGCAGCAGTGTTTGCTCAGTAATAAGAGCCTGTCAGAGGCGGGCCAGGCCAGTGTGTGTGAGTGTGTGTGTGTGTGTGTGTGTGTGTGTGTGTGAGAGAGAGAATGTGTGTGTGTGTGTGTGTGAGTGTGTGTGTGCAGCTAAAACCCAGGAATTATGCTTCCAGCGCGGCTCTCTGCAGCTCACTAATTGAATGAGTCCCAAGTACCTGAGCAAGTCCAGCGCCCGGAGAGAGCGCTGCCCCAGCCTCCGCCTCCCACCCTCCACCCTCCTCCCTCCATCCTCCTACCCTCCAGCCTCCACCCTCCGTCCTCCTGCCCCAGCATCCATCCTCCGCCCTCCGCCCTCCGTCCTCCGCGTGGCCGCCCGCCAAAGCCACTCTTACATAATTAATCTGCATTGATCATCTGGTTAGCGCATGAATCAGCCGCTGGAGTAATTGAGCGCTGGAGTTTGGAGCACAATGGCGAGAAGTGGGTCCGGGGTCTTAATGAGGTGAGCCGCCCGCTCCGCAAAATTCAGGGAAGCTCAGAAGAATCACGCCGCTCCAGAAAAACTCCACTTTTTCTTCGCGCGACGAGAAAAGAGCGGCTTCCTGTCTTTATCTGGCGGTCGGAGCTGTCAGCACGTCCGGCGTTCGGCCGCAGCTCTTTGTCTCGCCGCTTTTTATTAGAATCATTGAAGGAGTGGAACCCGGCGGCTTCCTGCCCGCTCGGCCCGTTACTGAGTGAATCACGGCTCCGGTGCTGCCGGGCGAAGCGAGCCCGGCGCCCGGCGGCAGGACCGGCCGCCGCGGCGCGTCCTGCAGGAAATTCACAAATAGGAGCGCAGGCGGCGGAGGGAGTGGAACCCAGACCTGTAAATCAATGCTGCTCTATCTGCTCCAGAGTGTGTGTGTGTGTGAGAGAGTGTGTGAGAGAGAGAGTGTGTGAAGCTCCTCTTACAAGTCAGGTGAAAGCGCAGCTGCTTCTCCCACAATGCAGACATTTAAAGAGGTTTTCAGCAGATAATCAGCCTCAGTCTCTGAACGGCCCAGCCTCGAAGACAGAAAGAAAGAAACCCTGGACGACGCTTTAATGCTCCAGAGCCCAGAAAAATACCCCAAAACACTCCATTTCACTGGGATCATGAGTCCACAAACACACAATGAGCACAATGTTCAGCAGAGTTTAAATCACTCAGCCCGAAAACACAGAGCAGACCGATCGTGTCCGTGAAGCCAGCAGAGATACGCTCGCTTCCGGAACGTCTTCAGCTTCCAGAGTGAAGCTCGGAGTTTGAGGAGTCGTGTGTGAGTGTGTGTCCTCAGGAGGGTGAGCGCAGAATGAGGAAACGCTGGATGTGGTCACGTGTGTGTGTGTGTGTGTGTGTGTGAGAGAGAGAGAGGGGGAATGAGGAAGCGGCGGCGACCCGGGCTCGGCCTGAGAGCGCCGGTCCTTCTAATTGAAGTGGCGGCGCCGTCATTAACACGGCTATCATGATTACAAAGCCAGCGGTCGGGTTGATACTGGCGTCCCCAGCCGCCGCCGCCGCGGGCCCCGCCCCCCTCCGCCCCCCGTCCTCACCCCCAGACACGGCACATCATTATGCAGGGGCATCCATCAGATAGCGGCTTAATTAGGGCCTGCACCGCGCCGAGCCGCGGGCGGAGCCCAGATCCAGCATTTATGAGGTGGAGTGTGTTTATGATCTGAGTCATGATCCCCCCCCCCTCCCCGAGGTGAACAGACACACAGTTACCTTTTACCGGTGTTGCTACAGCAAGAAACGTCCCTGAGCAGCAGACGGGAGCCCAGCGCCGCCGCCGCCGCCGCCGCCGGCTGAACCCTCACCTGTTGAACCCTGACAGTTATTTGGTCTGATACTCTTTATCAGCAGACTTTATTTTCCTAATTCCTCGTCTGCTGAGTGTCAGGAGGTTCGCTATTTTTAGCCCGGGCACAGAGTGCAGGTCTGAGTGGCGGTGAGTGGCACTTGCTGCCCCCCCTCGGTGATAAAACCCCCCCCCCCCCGGGCTTTGTTGAGGCGGGGTATCCGTGCCGCTGAGAGCCCTTCCCTCTCTTCCAGCTTCGCCTCGGGACGAACCACAAGGGTCGAGTTTATTCAAGATACGCAACAAAACACACACGCCTGACCCCCCCCCCCCCCCCCCCCCGCTCCTCTCAGAGCAGTCTCCAGGTACGACCCCCCCCTCGGGGGAGCTCGCCTCTGGGTGTCGTTGAGCTGAAGTGAAACAAGTGCTGTGTTTACGGCGCCGCACCGGGTTATGATGGCGGCCATATGTCGCCACAGCAGTGTGTGTGTGTGTGTGTGTGTGTGTGTGTGTGTGTGTGTGATTTTAGACCCTGTTTCGGAGTTTCTGCAGCGAGTTCCCTCCTCGGTAGCAAAATAATCTGTATTCCCATGAAAGCCCTGCTTTGTGACTCCGTGCTTTCCGATCAGCTGAGTCTGAACTCTGAACATCCTGCTGAGTCGACAGGAAGCGTCCGGCAGGAGGAAGCACCAGCTAGCTGCTAGCATCACCCTGCTGCTCGCTGCTAGCTTTGCTCTGCTGCTCTCTGCTAGCATGAGCCTGCTGATCATTACCTCTGCTGCTTGCTGCTAGCATTATCCTGTTCCATACTGCTAGTTTTAGCCAGTCTCCACACTGTTAGCATTAGCCTTTCTCGATGCTGTTAGCGTTGTAACATTAGCTTAGCCTCAGTCCCATTAGCGTGTCTCCATACTGCTAGCATTGCAACATTAGCGTAGCCTCGGCCCCATTAGCTTGCCTCCATGCTGTTAGCGTTGCAGCATTAGCGTAGCCTCCGTCCCATCGGCCTGCCTCCATGCTGTTAGCGCTGTAGCATTAGCGTAGCCTCCAGCTCCCTCGTCAGAGCTGATGCGTTCAGGCTCTTTTATTTAACATTGTAGCATTAGCGTAGCCTCCGTCCCATCGGCCTGCCTCCATGCTGTTAGCGCTGTAGCATTAGCGTAGCCTCCGTCCCATCGGCCTGCCTCCATGCTGTTAGCGCTGTAGCATTAGCGTAGCCTCCAGCTCCCTCGTCAGAGCTGATGCGTTCAGGCTCTTTTATTGCGGCTGAAATCATTTAGTCAGAGTTTTCTTGGCTCGCCATGAAGAGTTTTTTTCTTTCTTTCTTTCTTTTTTTTTTTTTCTTCACGGCGCTGCGTGTTGAGTAACGCCGAGCCGATAAGATTTCGTGACACTGAAAGGCTCCATCTGACCCCAGAAAGCAGAAAACAAGCTGATAGGAGCAGCGGAAAGTTTGAGCCGAGGAAAACAAGCCGAGCCGAGAGAGAAAGTCAAAACGCGCCGAGGTCAGCCGTGTTATTGAATATTTGACTAAAATTACCACAAAGTTTGCGGTTTGATATTTGAGCAGACCCTCCTCGCTCCGGTTGGCTTCTTCCTCCACCTTTCCTTTGCGCTCGGCGCCGCCCACGCCGCCGGCGGAGCGCGGCCGTGCTGGAAACACCTCGCCGCCGACCAAAAAAAAAAAACAACCCGCCGCCTTTCCAAACACCTTGAGCGGAGCTGGAGGTAGGAAGCGGGTCGGGGCTCTCGGCGGCCCCCCGCGGCCCCGGGGCCACGCTGTGGGAGGAGCCCGGCTGCCCCCCCACGCCGCGGCTAGCAGCTAGCGTAGGAAGCAGAACCTGCGGGCGGCGGCGGCGCCGCCAGCCTCTGGCCAGGTGCTCGCTGCCGGGGTCTTGCTTTTTATTGATTTTCGTTACTTCCCTGACAAAGCAGCCTCCTCTGTGCTCGTCCAGCGAGGGCGGCGAGCGGAGCGAGCAGCGTGGGGGGGGGCGGCGGTTTGAGAGGAAGACGAGCGGCGTGACCCGCCCAACCTCTGCCTCCTCATCCTCCTCCTCTTCCTCCGGAGACTCGGCACATCATTATGCGTTTTGCTTTATTCTGCCGCATCGATCCGCAGTAATTCCGCCGCTCTGCGGGGACGAGCACCTGGCTCTCCGCTACGCCCGGGCGCCGGAACGCCGCGTTCGGGGCCCGCCGATCCCAGTGGGAAATTTAAGTGTCAGAAAGGAGGTGCGACGTGTAAATATGCATGTTGAGTCTGAGAAAAACACCAAGCTTCTCGGCCTCCTCCCCGTTAGCCTAGCGAGCGCCGCTGGCGCTGGCGTTAGCGCTAGCGCCGAGGTGACTCCTTGACTTTTTCAAGAAGTGAGCGAGGCTTTCGGTAAGTTGCTCAACGCTGCTTACCAACAGAAGTCAGAGCTCGTTTCCTCTTTTCTGCCTTCAAAGTGTTGCTCAACGCGGCGCAGTCAGGTGGAAAAGCACATTTTCCTGCACATTCAGCAGCCGCGCCGCCGCTTCCTGCTTTCATATCTGCTTCAGGAGCGACGGCAAGGTGTCCGCTCGCCGCCGCTCCGGCCCGTCAACCTGTCAGACACACTTTTGTGACACCAAATCCCCCCTTTCATTTCTCCCCTCTACGGCACAAATATATTTCACTTTTTTTTTCTTTTTATCAAGGGCGAACCTGAACACACACACACACACACACACACACACACACACACACACACTCAGCCACACACTCATCCGGGGCGGGCGGCTCTCCAGGGCCTGTCATTTCACATTTCCATTTGAGCCGTTTCGCCGGCGCTCTGATCCGGGGCGACTCGTGAGCAGCCGGCTGAACCTGAGCGCCCGGGAAAGAAAACGCGCCGCCGACGCCTGTGCTCTTTGACCTTTTGATCCCTGAAATCTGCGCCTTTGCAGCCGTCGGAGTCGGCTCCGCCTCCACCTGGGCGCCGCGCGAACGCACGATTCCCTCCGACCTGCTCTGACTGATCAGCCGTCCTCCGAGCGGCAGGCTGCAGGAGAAAAGAGCAGCGGTTCGATTCCCGCGTCTGTGCTTGAGAGTGGATGTTTTCTCTAACCTGTAACCTGGTGTTACAGCCGTTTATCACACACACACACACACACACACACACACACACACACACACACTCTCCCTCCCTCTAATTGTTTCTGCTCTCGCTCTTCTGTCTTATTCATCCGCCGTTCCACATAATGAGAGATAAGTCGCTTCACACCGTCAAGCACCTTTCTCATTTCTGCAACACACACACACTCACACACACACACACACATGCACACACACAGTCCTATATATCTGTATACAAACACCCGTCCTCCCCCTCCGCTCGCTGACACACACACACACACACACACACACACACACACTCAGCGCTCTGGGCCCTGGGCCTACTGTATGCTACTCTTATCTTCAACGCGCAGACTTAGCATTATGCCATCAACAAGCTAGCTTCTCCCAGACGCCGCCGCCGCACGGATCCTCTCAGGTTCACCCCCCCCCCTCCCTGTTTTAGCTAAATTGACGTTAATTTAGCATTGCTAATCAAATAGGACGGTGCCTTTTTTAAATAAATCAGCAAATTGGTTCAGTGTCAGAGGTCCTTTTCCACACTGGCAGCGCCGCGTCTTCCTCTGCCTTCGATTCGCCGCGAGTCTCCCCACGCCGTGCGTAATGTCGTTAAGCGTGACCAATGGCGTGTGGGCAGCCGTCCCTGAGCCCGTCGCTCCGCCGCCTCGGAGCGCAGGAACCCGGTGAACCGCCGGCGACAGCCAGCGCCGGCGTTTCGGCCGCCCGTCTCCACGGCGGCGGTTTGTTTTGGCGCGGAGCAGACCAGCGCAGCACATTGAGGACGGGTGACCTGGACACGCCGCCGCTGGTGAAACGGCCCCCTCTTGCTCAACAGCGTTTCAAAACACGAAACGGAGCTAAAGTTCAGCGGATCCTGGCCGCCGCCGCCGCCTGGCCGAGGTCGCCGCTGCAGAGCGCGCTCGGGGCCTCGGCCAAAACGATTGTCTCAGTGAGAAAGCAGGGCCGGAGTCACATGTGGCAAGTCCAGGAATCCCGAAAGGAAACAGCTGCATGGGCAGCCAGTGTGTGTGTGTGTGTGTGTGTGTGTGTGTGTTCTCAGAGTTTTCCAAAGCTTCTGTACGGTTGTGTTCTCAGAAGCCTGCGTTGCCCTGATTCGTCCCGACTCGCAGCGGATCTGCAGATGTTCCTTCGGTTTTTTTTTCAGGAGTGTGTTCTCAGGTGTCGTCATGCTACACACATGTCGGGGTGTGTGTGTGTGTGTGTGTGTGTGTGTGTGTGTGTCTTTGTTTGAGCTGGGAAGGACAATCTTTTCCCGTCTTGTCAGCTGTTGTGGTGTCAGTCCAAATGGGACTCAGGAGAGATTTGGAGGGTGAGGATGGGGGGGGGACGGGGGGACGGGGGGGGGCGGAGGGGGGGCGGCGCGGCCCGATGTAATTTCTCGCCGTCCTGACAGCGCCCTCGGAATAAAGCGCCGCCGTCTTTCCCGGGTGATTGGAGGGAATTGCTTCTCGGGGTGACAAATGATTAGCCGTTATCTGGGAGGATTTGATTCCTGCGAGCAGTCAGCTGACCGCCGGCCGCCGCCGCTGACTCAGGTGGGGATACACCCCCCCCTGTGTCCCCCCCCCCCCCAACCCCCAACCCCAACAGGACGAACCATAATCCGCCCTGTCAGGCCCAGATTCAGACATTAATTGCCGGCGTCGCTCTGCGGTTGCTCTGGTTCAGGTGTGAAGACAGACGGACGGATTCGGATCATTACTCTGAAAACAGGAAGTGGACGTTTCCATTTCCTGATCTGAGCTGTGGAGCGGCGAGCCTTCCGATCGGGACACGGGGGATAGAATGCCTTCTCCTCCGGCCTTCCTGAGCACCTCCTTCAGTTTACAGAAAACGCGTCACGTTACGTTTGAAGCGGCGTCTAATTGACCCGTCTGGCGGCCCGGGCCATTGATTGTGGCGGCGTGCGGCGCGGCGCGCTCGCGGGAGCCGTCAGGTGAATCCTCCGGCGTTTGAAGCGGCGGCGAGCCTGCTGAGGTGAGCTGATAGCGCCGGTCCTAATGAAGAGGGTTGATTCCGGCGAGCGGCGCCGGCTCAGGATTCTGACACATTAATCGCCGGGTAGACTTCAAGCCTTTGTCCGTCTAATGGCTCTTCGGCACCTTGGATTCCTGTTGGAAGCCAATTTGCGGCGCCGACATTGAAGCGGGCGAAGCGGCCGCATCCAGAGAGCAGAGTCAAGGTGTCGCAGGCTGATTGGTTCCTCTCCACGGTGCGCCGGGCCGCCGATTGTCACCCCGGGAACACGTGTTCCTCAAATGGGGAGCCGTGTCGACACGGCGCCCCCCCCCTCGCCGAGCACCTCGCCGAGCCCCGTGCAGATAAGAGAACCCGCCGCATCGGAGCGAGGCTGGAGAGGAGCCGTCTGGGCTGAAATATTCCTGTCGCAAGAGTAAATAAGTTCTCGCCGCGCCAGCCGAACCCCGCGGGATCAATTAGCCGCCCATTACCACAGAAACCCGGAGCTTTTACGCAACAGCTTGTCTGGAAATCCGAGGCGGGGGGCGGGGTGGGGGGTGGGGGTGGGGGGGGGACGGCCAGAATGTTTGAGGATCTTGTCAAACTTCACCTCTGGCTGCGGCGAGCGAGGCGGGAGGCTCTGGCACGGCGTGCGGGTCGGGGGAACAACACGAAAACATCTCCGCCGGCCGCCGTGTTTTCATTACCTGAAACAACAAGCAGCGGCCGGAGAGCCGGGCAGGCGGGGCGGGGGAGGGGAGGGGAGGGGGGAGGGGGAGGGGCTCCCCCGGGGCCGCCCTCACTTCCTGTGCAGATGAGGAGATAGGTAGCTCTGCCGGGGTAAAGCGTTCGATTCCCCGGGGACCCGCGGCACAGGGGGCTTCTGGGTAAAAGGGTGAGAGAAACACCCGCCAAGTGGCTGCGGCTCTAAGTGCACTTGAGGGACGGCGCCCGCCGCCGCCACCGCCGCCGCTGCTCCCAAATGGCTCTTCTGCCGCCGCCATTGTTTGGCGGCGCCGCCCTCTCCGGCCCTGTGCGGCTGATATGTTAACCGAGGTGATGATGGGCTGTGCGGGGGCGCCGCCCCCCCTCCACCCCCCTCCACCCCCCTCCTCCCTCCGTGGGACTTTCTCAACTTCTTGGGTGTGATTTATGACCCCTCCATCAGATCCATCCCCGGGGTCCTCCCCCGCCGCCGCCGCCGCCGCCCCGCTAAAATGGATTAGGAGCAGTTATCCGCAGATGGATACACCTCGCTCCGCTCCGCGGCGGCGGCGCCCGGTTTGATTGCAGAGGTGGAGTGGGGGCTTCAGCGCCGCGCTCTGATCCGTCCGCCCGCCGTAATTACCTGTTTTGAATGAGTTAATAGCCGTAGGAAACCCGTTTGGCGCGGATAAAAGGGACAGTATCTGCCGTTCAAAGCGATGAGAGGGTTTTAACCTCACCAGGGTGTGTGTGTGTGTGTGTGTGTGTGTGTGTGTGTGTGTGTGTGTGGGAGGGGGATACTTTTCCTTTATGCGCTCTCGAAAGGGGAAGAGAAAAGTTTCCTTATCAGGTATGTACTTAAAAGGATCCCCGCCGCTGGAAGCGCCTGTCTTGAGGGAGAGCGGAGAGGAAGATGAAAGGCTTTTGTTAAAAGTGACGCTGGGCGCAGGTTTCCTGTGCCCTGTCC
>NW_021941230.1:17333692-17413692 GCF_902148845.1 Salarias fasciatus
GCCGTAGACAAACCCGGCGGAGCGCTCGCCAAACAATGCTTGAGCCAGGTCTGACGGCGGAGCCCCCGCCTTGCTCCCCCGAGCAGATAAACAGTTTCTCTGCGAGCGGCGGCGAGCATTTGGTTCACGCTTAGAGAGAAGTCCCGCTCTGAGCCAAACACGCCAAAATATTTACAGTAATGTATAACCTCCGCCGGGGGGGGAGGGGGGCGAGCCGCAGCCCCGAAATCCCAAAACGCCACGCGCTGGCCGTCCTCTGTCAAGGCCCCTCCCCCTCCGCCGTCACGGATGCTTGAAAGATAAATACTTTTAATTAGGGGGCAGGGTGCGATCATTAAAGGAAGCCAGGCTGCCGCAGAAAAAAAGTCATTAACAATCTTAAATGAAATTTTTATTTTTATGATAGCCATTTACATGTATAATAAGAGTCAATGATTCTTGGAGGCGTGTGACGGGAACAGAGTGCGGCGAGAAGTCATGTAAGACAGCCCCATTTAGATGAGCCGGCCGCCGCCGCCATTCATCCCCGCTAATGAACCGGCGGCGCCGCCAAACGGGGGGAACATTCAGCTCTCTTAAATTTTAATACGGGGGAAAATTGCACATTTATTAGGGAGGGGGAATAAAAAAAAAAAGAAAAGAAAAAAAAAAAGAAAGTTTGACTTCCCCTAAATAACAGGCTCCTTAAGCAGAGGGCGAAGGAAGCGGCGGCGAGTAAATAAATCAAGATAAAGGATAAACAAGCCGTCAGTGCATAGGGTAATTGTTTATTTGATAAAGACCTGCGGTGCCGTAATGTCTGTAATTCAACTATGTTGCAATTTCCAGATAATCCGCCGCCGCCGTGATGAAGCGTCTGACAGATTTGGGAGAGCAAGTCGAGTTCATTAGAGCGCTCGGGAGTCTCTCTCCCAATCTGTGTTTCCCAGCGTGCCTCGCTCCCGCGGCGGCGGCGGCGGAGCCGACGTGTCTGCGGTGATACCTCAGCACATAGCTGAGGCCTGAGATAAGGCGGCACCTCCCTGCGTCCGTCCCGGGATCTCTCTCAGGCCGCCGCCGCCGCCGCCGCCGCCGCCGCTCTCGGGCCATTGCTTCACTTCTCACACACACACTCACACACACACACACTCACACACTCTCTCGGTCCGGGGGTTTTCTCGCAGCGCTGCGGTGTGACGGTTTATCAGCGGAGCCTCTTCCTCGCTCGCCGTCTGATGTCCTTGACATTCCTGAATCGCTCGCCGGGCCGGACGCCGTGTGCCGCACAGCCGCTCGCCGCTATCGCCGGCCGGCGCTGTCAAACGCACGCCGCCCCAGCCCCCCCACCCCCCCACCCCCCCACCGACACGGCGCGTCGTCCTACCTGTAAGACCCGACACATACAGACTGCGTCCATTAGGCTCCGCCCACTGACTCCAGGTGGTGAAGCCGCAGCCCGGCTTCCTGGTTTCCACTGTGATGGTTTCCAGCAGCCCCCCCCCCCCCCCCGGAGGAGTAAACACAGTGGAACATCCTCTTCTGGGTCTGTAAAGCTCCATCTGCAGCGTCCGCAGCCACAAACATTCGCGCTCGCCAAAACGCCGCCGTCTGTTTCTGGTGGAAGCAGCCGGCTTGTTTTCCTCCGTCAAGTTTTACACTTATTAATCTGTCAGCTAAACACCTTCCGCATCCAGCAGTTACTTCCCCGAGTCTCGGCGGCGCTGCCAAGACTGCGCTTCAGAGGGAAACGCCGCCGCCGCCGCCGCTCGGCGCTCACAATGCCAGAGAGCGACCGGCGGCGGCGGACCGGCGTCCCGACGGCCGGCGACAGGTTGAGGAGGAATGAGGCACGAAGGCAGGACTTTGAAGCCGCCGCCGCCGCCGCCGCGGCCGGCCGTAAAAACAGGAATGTTTTGAGAATCAACAGCGTGGGAGCCGGACTGGAGAACCGGTCTGCACCTTCCCGCCGCAGGTCGCCTGATTTACTGCTGACCAAACACGCCGCGCCGCGCCGCGCTCGCCGTGACTCGCAGGAGGCGCATTCCTGCGGCCCGGCCCCCCCCCCCCACCCGGCTCGGCCCCGGTGGAGCTCGCCCACCTCCTGCTGGAAGCGCTCTGCTCTCCACCTAACCGGGGGCCGCCCCCCCCCCCCGCTGAAAGCACGCCGTCAGATTTGATTAGCCTAAACAAACACGACGGTGAAACCCGACACCTGCGCTGGACGAGCCGTGTGTCTCTATCTGCTGGAGCTCCGTCTGCTCCGCCGCCGCTGCGGTGGGGGGGTTAAACCGGGACGCCACGCCCCCCCCCCCAGCAGACCGGCCTGTCATTACTCTCTGCGGCCGCCGGCAGCGGCGCTCGCCGTTTCGCCACGCGGGCTCCAAGTTCTGGAACATTCCTGGGCCTTTGTCTGCTGCTGCTTCTGGCCTTTGTGTCCAGTAATGTAAGCAGGAACGCTTTATTATCAGCAGCGCCGCGCCGCCGCTTCCTGGATCATCTCGCCGGGCTCTCTCCCGGTCCTTGCTCGGCCGCCTCGGGTCCACCGTGCGGCGGTTGTAACATCCTCGCCGCTCGGAGCACAGTGCGGCTTTTTCCTCTGTTTTGGACGCAGAGGCGTCCGTCTTCTGGGAAGCGCCTTGGTTTCATTTCAGGGAGGCGGGAGGCGGGACGCCTTTAGCTGATTGTCCGGTCGGAGAGCGCCGGCCCGGCCCGGCCCGCCGGCTTTACGAGCCGCTCTTATTTACGGCCGCCTCACCTGTGCCAGGCCGGGATCCATTACCCTGATTGGCCGTCCGGCTCTCTGCTCTTCCTGGGAACGTCCAGGGCGGCGGCGGCGGCGGCGGGAAGCCGGTTCCCGAACGCTCCTCCTCTGCTCCGTGTGCGAAATAATGTCTTCCTGCTGCGCCGCCGCGCAGAGGCTCCGCCCAGCTGAGGTTTCACCCCGACCGGTCGGGTTATTTCTGCCTCCAGGAGATGTTTGTGCAGCGAAAACTCTTCATTTGTGGCGAGGGCTCGTATTCCTTCGCCTGCTGCCAGGCCTTGTGGCCAATCGCAAAAATGTGTGTGTGTGTGTGTGTGTGTGTGTGCATGTGTGTGTGTTGACAATGCAGCGAGCAGCTCTGGATGAAAGCATCCACCAAATGACATATGATAAAACAAGCGTGATCCCGCATGCGGAGGATTGCGGCGGGGAGTAATAAGCTCCGGCGGCGTGTTGGCTGGCGCTCTCTGATTGCTCAGGTGGACGCGCGCCGCGCTGTGTTTAATCGCCGTGTTTGGCGATTGAAGCTTCCTCGGCCTCCCCCGCCGCTTGTTGTCATGTTAAAGGTAAATAAGTCACTGTCTGGCCCCGACGATAGCATTCATTAAGCAGGGCCAACAAAGCCGCGCTCGCCGCCGCCGCGCACGGCGCCGCCTTTATTGCTTTCTCCATACCTTCCTCCTCTTAAAGGCCTCATTGTTAACGTTTGTTGGTGCAGCAGCGAGGTACTCACGCCCCCCCTCTCTCTCTGCCCCCCCTCCCCCTTTCATCTTCCCTGTGTGTGTGCAGATGAAATGAAGGACGATTTCGACGCCCTGGGGTCGGACGCCGCTCTGCAGGCGGTCGGAAACGGTACAGGTGAGTTCAGATTCTCTGCCTCCGCCGGGCTTTAGGACCTCCTGCCGCTCCGGGTCATCCTGAGCGGCGGCTCGGGTCGGCGGCGCCGGCGCTCTGGTGAGGCGGAGTCCCGTCAGGACGGCGTGCGGCGTTCCCCTCAGCTGGAATCAGTCCGGCCTCGTCCCGCCGTCCCCCTCGTTCTGCCTCCCACTCCTCTGAAGTCGAGCACAGCGAATGTTTTCCATTTCCACTGCTCAAAGGACTTTGGGAAACAATACGACGCCCGTCCCCCCCCCGCCGCCGCCGCCACCGCCCTGCTCCCCCCCGGCCCCGCGGCATGTGATTCCAGTTAGCGGCGCGATCTCGTTCCGCGGGGCGAGCTCGCTGGGTCCAGGTGGTTTCCAGGAGCGTCGCTGCTTCCTGGCTCAGAGAGGGGGAGGGCGGGACCGCCACGCCCCCCCACACTAAACTGTGCGCCGCCACGGCTCGGCTCACTACGCCCTGCCTCACCCCGCCTTGCCACGCCCACCATCACCCACCTTGCCACGCCTCGCCACGCCACGCCTCGCCACGCCACGCCACGCTCGATCGTCCGTCAGTCATCACACACTCAACAATTAGCCCCTCACCTTTAAGCCGAGCCATCACAGCACCTCCATTGGCACCCGTGACATTTGGGTGCCATTTTTGACATCCAAATATCCGCTACCTTGACCTTTCGCAAATTGGCGAGCCGAGTCATCACGGCCGACAAATGGCTCTTTAAAGCTCACCTTGGCCGCCGCTCTAAAAGCCTAATTAACGGGGGAGGGAGTCTGATGAGACGTCACGTTCCCCGTTTGCCAAACAGCCTCCAGGATCTCTTCAGGTTGTAAACACTGTACGAGTGTGTGTGTGTGTGTGTGTGTGTGTTTGAAAGTCAGCCATCCCCTTGACTAATGAAGGCTGCTGATTTCTTTTAGCTCTGGTTGTTTTTGGAGGCTGCGGTCTCCACCCAGCAGCTTCACTGTTTCCCTGAAGAGAAGGAGAAACAGGCGGAGTGGCTCCACCTGGCTCTACAGCCACGCAGCTCCACCTACAGCCACACGGCTCCACCTACAGCCACACGGCTCCACCTACAGCCACACGGCTCCACCTACAGCCACATGGCTCCACCTACAGCCACACAGCTCCACCTACAGCCACATAGCTCCACCTGGCTCTACAGCCACACGGCTCCACCTACAGCCACGCAGCTCCACCTACAGCCACACAGCTCCACCTACAGCCACACGGCTCCACCTACAGCCACACGGCTCCACCTACAGCCACGCAGCTCCACCTACAGCCACACGGCTCCACCTACAGCCACACAGCTCCACCTACAGCCACATAGCTCCACCTACAGCCACGCAGCTCCACCTACAGCCACACGGCTCCACCTACAGCCACACAGCTCCACCTGGCTCTACAGCCACACGGCTCCACCTACAGCCACACGGCTCCACCTACAGCCACATAGCTCCACCTACAGCCACGCAGCTCCACCTACAGCCACACATCTCCACCTGGCTCTACAGCCATGTAGCTCCACCTACAGCCACGCAGCTCCACCTACAGCCACGCAGCTCCACCTACAGCCACACGGCTCCACCTACAGCCACGCAGCTCCACCTACAGCCACACAGCTCCACCTGGCTCTACAGCCATGTAGCTCCACCTACAGCCACGCAGCTCCACCTACAGCCACACGGCTCCACCTACAGCCACACAGCTCCACCTACAGCCACACGGCTCCACCTACAGCCACACGGCTCCACCTACAGCCACACGGCTCCACCTACAGCCACACAGCTCCACCTACAGCCACACGGCTCCACCTACAGCCACGCAGCTCCACCTACAGCCACACAGCTCCACCTGGCTCTACAGCCATGTAGCTCCACCTACAGCCACGCAGCTCCACCTACAGCCACGCAGCTCCACCTACAGCCACACGGCTCCACCTACAGCCACACAGCTCCACCTACAGCCACGCAGCTCCACCTACAGCCACACGGCTCCACCTACAGCCACGCAGCTCCACCTACAGCCACACGGCTCCACCTACAGCCACACAGCTCCACCTACAGCCACGCAGCTCCACCTACAGCCACACGGCTCCACCTACAGCCACGCAGCTCCACCTACAGCCACACAGCTCCACCTACAGCCACACGGCTCCACCTACAGCCACACGGCTCCACCTACAGCCACACAGCTCCACCTACAGCCACACAGCTCCACCTGGCTCTACAGCCACAGCCTCTTGCTAACCTTCCCTGTGTGCGCGGTGTGGTGCGGCGTGGCGTGGTGCGCCGTGGCGTGATGCGGCATGGCGTGGCTCGGCGCGGCGTGGCATGGCGTGGCGAGGCGCGACAGGGCTTGCAGATCGACTCTACCTTCGCCGTTGCTGTGAAAGTCTCCAGTTTGAGGTCGGAACCGGAGGGTTTTCAGCCGGCGGGGCGGCGTTGATCCCCGGATTAGGTTACGCCTCTTGTTCTGGGCGCCGCGGCGTGACAAGCTAACCCGCTAATGCAGACGTATCCTCCTGGAAGCGGCCGGAGTGTTTGATGGTGGCGGTCCTCATCGCATTTCCAGCCCCAATATCCTGCTGTAAGACATTTCTCTGGGGAAGGACTGAATCCAATCACCCCGTCCTCCTCCGCCCCCCCCCCCCCCCCCCCCTTCCTCCCCCCCCCCTCCGCCCCCCCTCCACCGCCTCCCTCTCTCCTCTCCAGTTAAGAGCGTGGATTGCACTTCAGAGCTGGAGGACTTCTTCTCCAAGCGGAAGCTGGACGACGGCGACAGCCACGTGGTGAGCATCGCCGAGTACCTGCAGCGCGGCGACACCGCCATCATCTACCCAGAAGCCCCGGAGGAGCTGTCCCGGCTGGGCACGCCGGAGGCCACGGGCCCGGAGGAGAACGGTACGCCAGACGCCCGACCCGGCGGGGATCAGAGCGGCGCCGCCGTCAAACTTTAGTGGGGAGGCGGTCGGGAGCGAAAACAGCCGTAAAGTTTAGAGATACGACTCGAAGATGGAGATGATGAAGGACGTTCAGTCCAACGTGAAAAAAAAAATAAAAAGGGGAGGGGGTGGGGGGGCTGAGAGAGAGAGAGAGAGAGAGGGAGAGAGAGGGAGAGAGAGAGGCTGCCTTCCTGACACCAGCCGGCAGCTGTTGGTCCCACAGATTCGCCGGATGCCTCGGTGTTTACCTACAGTCTCAGGCAACAGCTGGGCAGGGGCTTGAAATCAGATAGTGCACCTCCAGGAGGGGGGGGGGGGCAGCGGGGGGGCGGGGGCATGATTCATGCTGGACACATGATGAACGTGGCAGTGGGAATGGTATTAAACCGTGAGCAGAGAATTAAGGAGGGGGCGGGGCTACGTGTGTGTTTGTGTGTGTGTGTGTGTGTGTGTGTGTGTGTGTCTCTCTCTCTCTCCTGCTCTTGCTGCTCTTGTGGGGACCGCCTTTCAAAATAAAAGCCTGCAGCAGAAACGAGTTGAGTTTCAGGCGAAGACATGCGGGATGTGGTGGAGTCCCGTTCAGAGACGTGACATGCCGAGACGCCTCGGAGTGTGTGTGAGAGTACAGCGTGTGTGAGAGGGTGCGGTGTGTGTGAGAGGGTGCGGTGTGTGTGTATGTGTATGTATGTGTGTGTGTGTGAGGGTACAGAGTGTGTGTGAGAGGGTGCGGTGTGTGTTAATACCAGTGAGAACGCCTGATTACACTCTGAAAAAAAAGAAGATGTCCTTTGATGGTGAATTAATAGATTTCTAAGACACTTGTTTTAATGTCATATTGAGGTTGATGTAAAGGTCAGAGGTCACCATGTTGGAGTAGACTGTGTGTGTGTGTGTGTGCGTGTTTTAGTGTGTGTGTGTGTGTGTGTGTGTAGAGTATCTTCTGCTTGTTACTGTGTGAAGGAAATGGAGAATGAGCGCTGTGTGTGGGTTTTTTTGTGTGTGTGTTTTAAAATGTGTGTGTGTGTGTGTGTGTGTGTGTGTGTGTGTGTGTGTGTGTGTGTGTGTGTGTGTGTGTGTGTGTGTGTGTGCCAGCCTGCCACGGCGGCTCTCATGTGGAGCAGATTGCTCAGATCGCTCCCATTCCACTCTGGGCATTTCGCCCGTGAGCTGCCATTGATTCTCTGACCTTTTGGCCCGCTTTCCCTTCCCCTTCCTCCTCCTCCTCCTCCTCCTCCTCCTCCTCCTCCTCCGCCCCCGCCCCCTCCCCCTCCCTCCTCCGCCCCCCCTCCTCCACCCGTGCAGACCTGCCACCTGGAACGCCAGATGCCTTCGCCCAACTGTTGACCTGCCCCTACTGCGACCGGGGCTACAAGCGCCTGACTTCGCTGAAGGAGCACATCAAGTACCGCCACGAGAAGAACGAGGAGAACTTCGCCTGCCCGCTCTGCAACTACACCTTCGCCTACCGCACTCAGCTGGAGCGGCACATGGCCACGCACAAGCCGGCCCGGGACCAGGTGAGGGCCCGTCCTCCGTCCTCCGTCCGCCCGCCGTCCTCCGTCCGCCCGGCGCCCGCCGCGCCGCCGCGCCTCTCCTCCCGATCGGCAGTCGTTATTAATTTCTCATGGCGTTTTGAAGATGCGGATCCTTTAATGGTAATAACTTTAATTGAGGCCCTAAATGGTTTTTTGATGGCCCTCCCTGATATGATTTTCCAGCCTCGTGTTCACGATCGAATGATTGTGTTAATTTCCAATTTGGAAATTTTTATCAGCTCCTTAACTTCACTTCACTCCTGGCCTTTAATGTTCTTCTGGTGCAGCCTGCAGCGGTCGCAGTGCTCCATCAAACCCCCCTCCCCCGCCCCTCCCCCGCCCCTCCCCACCCTCCGCTTCTCATTTCATGCACTGCATAAACATCTGTGCAGACGGGACTTTTCCCCGGCGATTTATGTCCTGTACGTCTGAGATATAATGTGGATCTGCCGGCAGTTAGCATGAATCACCCTAAAGTCCTGTGAGGTGAAAACACATCCGGCAGTTCCGGCTCTTTAACTCGCCCGTCAGCTCCGGCTCCGGCTCCGGCTCCGGCTCCGGGATCCCGGCTCCCGCTCCCGCTCCAGGTCCGGTTCTGGTTCTGGTTCCGGACCAGACAGATGCACACTCGCAAAGGAAAGCGCAGGCTTTCCTCTCTGTCGGCGGCGGGATGATTAGAAGTTCCCGGAGACGCGGAATGAGAGCAGTAAATTCAGAGGGCGATGGAGCTGCATGTTTGTGCTTGAAAGGACAATTACTAGTCAGGAAAACAGCCACAGATTCATCAAGTTAATATTTAAAAACGGATTTAAATGAACTCTTTATAGGCTTTTAATTTACTTTTTTTTTTTTTTTATTTCAGCAAAATCAATTAGAAATCTCTGAAATATTGTTGTTAATCGTCACCATGCGGACTGATTCGCTTCAGATTCTGCAAAATAAAAACTAGTAATTTACAGAGTTCCGTAAATAAGGTAGAAAAACGCAACGTGAAGGAAAACTGGTTTTATTCAAGCAACAAGCAACGAGAAATGATGATGCTGAACCGAGGATGTGAGGAGGAAGATGCTCTGTGGTGTAGGCCATGCCGTGCGCTATCCCGCCGTGCGCGGCCCGCCGTGCGCTGCCCGCCGTGCGCGGCGCTCCGGGTCGGGCCG
This sequence comes from Salarias fasciatus, assembly GCF_902148845.1. Classification (NCBI taxonomy): domain Eukaryota; kingdom Metazoa; phylum Chordata; class Actinopteri; order Blenniiformes; family Blenniidae; genus Salarias; species Salarias fasciatus. Next base: position 17,342,951 of record NW_021941230.1, read on the forward strand.
CTGCTCTCTGAAGCGAGGATGAAGCCTCAGCCCGAGCCGATCTGATCAGATGTCGGCAGCAGCACTTTCACCTGATCCACCAGCTGGGAGGAAACGTGAGCAGATGGGCCGGCTCCCTCTCTCTCTCTCTCTCTCTCTCTCTCTCTCTCTCTCTCTCTCTCTCTCTCTCGCTCTCTGGCTCGCCGGTCCCAATCCTCCCATTACAATGCCGCCGCCGCCGCCCCCCTCCAGAGTCCAGTCAGTGGCCGACGGCTCCTCCTGCAAAGCCGGATCCTGATCTGTAAACGAGGCGGACCGTTTAAGCGTTAATCCTCCAGACGAGGCCGAGCGCCGCCTCCGTCCCGGGACGCCCTGCAGGTGGCGCTCCGCTCGCCGCGCGTCCTTCCTGAGCTCCGGTTAAACACGCGGGATCCAGATTAGCGTGAAGACGAAGGTGCTGATGGGTAAACATGCGCCGGGCCGCTCTCTCTGGGATGTTTACGAGCTCGCTCTCTCCTCCCCCTCTTAACCAATTAGCTGCAGAGCGACTCATTACAGCTCCTACATATGCAAACACGCCGCCCCACCCCGCCGGCCGGGCCCCGCCCACAAGCCGCTCCGCCGGCCGCGCTCACAATTAGCAGCGGTGGCAGGACTAAAGTTTAGCGGGCAGGGGTCCTGGGGGGGGCGGAGGGGGGGGAGGAGGCGCCCAAGCAGCTGTTGCTGTTTGTTTATGCAACTCAGCAACATCGGAGCGGTGGGGTCCCTCTCCGGCGCTTGGCGGGGCCCCCGCTCCCCCCTCGCCCCCCCCCCTCCTGCTCCCCCCGCTTGATCTTTGAAGGTTGGGGCTGTTTGAACAGTTCCTCCCAGTGTCCTGCGCGCCACCATCTGTCTCCCCAGGAATGTGGGGAGAGTCGGCAGCACACACCCCGGCATTTGTCAAGGCTGAGCGGGGAGGAGGGAGCCCCCCCCGGCCCCCCCCCCCCCCCCCCCCCCCGGCCCGCTCACACACACCGTCTCCTCCTCTCCCTGTTATTTACTCGCCGTTTAACATCCCCACCTCCCACTTGGAATTAATTGCGTCGCCGGTGACGAGCCAGGTCTGCCCGGCGCAGCCCGGCTCCTTGTTTTTTTTTCCGCCCGCTACTATATTTTGATTTCCAGAGCGCGGGCCGCGTTTGAATTGCAAATTTAATGGATGGCAAGTGATGTTTTTTCACCTTTGAAGAGAGAATCAAGGCCGGGCCTGTTTGCCTCAGTTCTGTTTCCTGAGATTATTAAAGAGCCGCGCGAGCTTTTTCAAGGAAGACCCAATTACCGCGGCCTGTGAGGAGCGGCGGCGTGACTCAGGTGGCGGGAATTCAGGTACCCACACATGACTGAGAGCACGTTCTGGACTGATTAGGCTCAAATTAATGAAAAGTAGATCAGATCGGCCGCTCTAATGAAGGCAAAACTCTCCTCATTTATTCTATTTTCCGGGCTGGCAAACTCTAAAGACGGCCCTGTTTTTGGCGGCGGAGCCAGGAAATTAAAAGGTGTGTGACTCTGTGTGTTATCGCTGCCGGACGGAGGTGGAGGCAGGAAGCCGGGGCGCTTCGGCGCCGCCGCCGCTCATCGCGCCGTCCAGTTGTGATTATTGACTGAACTCTTACCAAGCATGCCTTGGCTTTAATGCAGACTCTCTCTCTCTCGCTCTCTCTCTCTCTCTCTCGCTCTCCCTCGCAGCACCAACTGCTCAACCAAGCAGCCGGCAACCGCAAGTTCAAATGCACCGAGTGCGGCAAGGCCTTCAAGTACAAGCACCATCTGAAGGAGCACCTCCGGATTCATAGCGGTGAGTGGCGGGCGGGGCGGGCGGAGTGGGCGGGGCGGGCGGGGCGCCGCCCGGCGCTGTCAGTGTTCATACGGGCCATTTAAATCTGTGGGAAGAAGAGAGAAACCTCTCCGGCGGGTCTGGGACCCCCCCATCCTGCCGGCGGACTCTCAGTCGAGCTGCCCAGGACAAAATCAGCTGATGTGAAGCCAGTCAGACGTTACTTCCTGTTATGAGCTGATGGGATCCGGCCCTGCATTGCAGGGATCCAGTAACTGAAACGGGATCCTGGTTCCAGCTGGGAACTTCCCACTTCCCCAGTCAGTGAACGGTTCGTTCCCACCTGAAAACCGGCGTTTGGGTCGACAGACGTTGAGCTAATGAAGTCTGGCGTTCAGGAAGTGGGACTTTATCTTCCGAGGTCCGGACGTAATGATGCTTGAGTGGTCAATAGTAATAACGCAGTGGATCGATGCTCTGATCAAACTTTCCCGCTCTCGCCGTTATTGACGTGCCGCTGAGCCGAGCGGATCACTCATTTGTCCCTTCGATCTGGGTTGCAGGTGAGAAGCCCTACGAGTGCCCCAACTGCAAGAAGCGCTTCTCGCACTCGGGCTCCTACAGCTCGCACATCAGCAGCAAGAAGTGCATCGGCCTGATCGCCGTCAACGGCCGCATGCGGGGCAGCATGAAGGCGGGCTCCTCCCCCACCTCCGCCTCCGCCTCGCCCACCAACGCCGCCATCACCCAGCTGAGGCAGAAGCTGGAGAACGGCAAGCCGCTGGGCCTGGCGGACCACGGCAACCACCTGAACATCAAGACCGAGCCGCTGGACTTCAACGACTACAAGCTGATGATGGCGTCCCACGGCTTCGGCGGGCCGGGGCCCTTCCTGAACGGCGGCGTGGGCGGCGGCAGCCCGCTGGGCATCCACCACGGCTCCAGCGGCCAGAGCCCCCTGCAGCACCACGCCCTGGCCGGCCTGGAGTCCCAGCTGCTGGGCTACCCGGGCCCGCTGGCCAACAACCTGAGCGAGGTGCAGAAGGTGCTCCAGATCGTGGACAACACCGTGTGCCGGCAGAAAATGGACTGCAAGCCCGAGGAGCTGTCCAAGCTCAAGGCCTACATGAAGGAGCTGGGCAGCCAGATGGAGGAGCAGAAGCAGGGCCTGACGTCGGCGGGCGGGCCCCAGGTCGGGCTCCCGCTCGTCAACCACAACGGCGCCACCAAAAGCATCATCGACTACACGCTGGAGAAAGTGAACGAAGCCAAAGCCTGCCTCCAGAGCCTGACCACGGACTCCAAGAGGCAGATCAGCAATATCAAACGGGAGAAGTCCAACCACATGCTCGAAGGAGGCGTGGAGGAGAAGCTGCCGGAGAACAGCATGTTTACGCCCTACGCCTGCCAGTACTGCAAGGAGACCTTCCCGGGGCCCATCCCCCTGCACCAGCACGAGCGCTACCTGTGCAAGATGAACGAGGAGATCAAGGCCGTGCTGCAGCCCAGCGAGAACCTGATGGCCGCCAAGCCGGGGATGTTCCTGGAGAAGGGCCACATAGGCTCGCCCCTGCTGCCGGAGAAGGGCCTGGGCGGGCCGCTGCACCCCTACAGGGACCACATGTCCGTGTTGAAGGCGTACTTCGCCATGAACATGGAGCCCAACGCCGAGGAGCTGCTCAAGATCTCCATCGCCGTCGGCCTTCCTCAGGAATTCGTCAAGGAGTGGTTCGAGCAGCGGAAGATGTACGAGTACGGCGCCGCCCGCACCCCGCCGCCGCTGGAGCACCGCGGCAACGCCGACATGGCGGTCGGCACCAACAACCACCACACTCCACCAAAAGACTCTTTGGCAGCTAGGTCGCCCGTGTCCCTCCTCAAGCCCGCCGACCGCATCACCTCGCCCTCCATCGCCGAGCTCCACAACGTCAGCAACTGTGACAACTCGCTCAGACACCTGAAGAACCACCAGTTCGGCGGCGGCGGCGGCGGCGCCAAGCCGGCCGGGGACAAGCTGGACCACTCCCGCAGCAACACGCCCTCGCCGCTCAACCTGTCCTCCACCTCTTCCAAAAACTCCCACAGCAGCTCGTACACCCCCAACAGCCTGACGTCGGAGGACCTGCAGGCCGAGCCGCTGGACCTGTCGCTGCCCCGCCTCCTCAAGGAGCCCAAGCACGCGCTGACCGTCAAGAGCCGGCCCAAGCCGGGCGGCGCCACGGTGGAGCACAGCGCCGTGCCGTCGCCCCGGGAGCACTTCGAGGAGCCGCTCAACCTGGCCTATCTCAAGAAGGAATTCTCAGGCATCACCAACAACGGAACCCTTGAAAAAAGCACTAGCCCCATTTTCGGCATTAACCCCTTCGCCGCCAAGCCCCTGTACACCTCGCTCCCGCCGCAGAGCGCCTTCCCCCCCGCCACCTTCATGCCCCCCATGCAGGCCAGCATCCCGGGCCTCAGACCCTACCCGGGCATGGACCAGATGGGCTTCCTGCCGCACATGGCCTACACCTACGCGGCGGGGGCGGCCACCTTCGCCGAGATGCAGCAGAGGAGGAAGTACCAGCGGAAGCCCGGGTTCCAGGTAAATAATCCGCCTGGGGGGTTTGAGGGAGCCCCCCCCATCCCCCACCCCCCACCCCCCCCGCCCGGCTGAGGGTGGCGCTCCCAGTTTGAGAGCGAGCCGGAGCCGGGAGGAGCCGGGAGGAGCCGAGAGGAGCCGCTCCCCCGGATTAATAATGCACCGGCTCCGTGTTCATTACCACTGAATGCTGAAGGCTGTTTAACATAGAGGGGAACCGTTCTGATGAAAAAAAGTATTAATAATGTTTCCTATTCTAAGTTATTAAATTAGATTTTAAAAATACAGCTACAGGCGTTTAGTTCAAATTGATTGCGGGGTGATAGTGGCCCCTTCTTAAAACACAGCGCGGCGCGGCGCCGGCGCCGGCCTCACATTATCACGCTCACATTCATTACCGGAGCTCGATATTGGCCATTAAGGTGCACCTTCTGATGTTAATCATTATATGAGTTTGCATTTTCAAGAAAGGCTCCGCTGGTGAACATTGTTCCTCCTCAATTCATTTTTAAGGCTAATCTTCATCATAAAGGGGAATTTTAGAGGAATTAACAGAATTAGGCTTCAATAAGGAGCCATGGCGGGAGAACGGAACCTGAGACACGGGAGGACAGGGGGACGGAGGGACGGAGGGACGGACAGCATGAAAATGTTCTATACTTTAACTTTAGCTTTAGCTGTAGAGTTTTTACAGCAGCAGATTGGATCAATTTACCTGAAGTGAAAACAGAATTTCTTACATTTCAGTCTTCAGTCTAATAACACGTGAAACAGGTTCTAAAGTGGATTCATCAGTAATAAGGATCAATAAGAGAAGAACCTGCAATAATTTATCAACATCATGTAAAAAGTTAAGAAAATGTAATATTCAGATGTCATATCACATGTAATAATAGTTGATATTATATAATAAATAATGTAATAATAAATTAGTAACATGTAGAAAAAGTTCACGTGTTATAAAATTATTCATTAATTTTTATTAATTATTTTAATATTAATGATAATAATGGGTGATAATATTGTGTAATAATAAACCAGTAACATGCATTAACATGTGAGAATATGTAATAATAGGTTAGTAACACGTAATAATAATCAATAACATGTCATCAATTAGTAACGTATCAAAACGTTGATAGGATGTAATAATAAATTAGTAGTGTGCAATAATCATAATAATAATGTGTAATAATAGTAATTAATGAGGTGTAATGATAATGAATGAGTTGTAGTAATAATAAAGTGTATTAATCAATAATGTATAATAATAATAATAATAATAATAATAATAATAATAATAATAATAATAATGATAATAGAAATAATAATAATAATGTGTGATAATAACAATAAATGTGCTGTAGTAATAATGAGGTGTTGTAATAATAATGAATGAGTTGTCATAATAATAGTCAATAATGTGTCGTAATAATAATAATAATATTATTATAAAAAGTGTAGTAATAATAATAAATACTGTGTAATAATATTGATAAATAAGCTGTAGTAGTAATAATCAATAAGGTGTAGTAACAGTAATAATAATAAGGTGTAATATTATTAAATAAGGCGTAGTAATGATAACCAATAAGGTGTAGTAATAATAATAATAATAATAATAATAAAGGAGTTGTGCGGCTCCTGTGGTGAACCCGTCGGTCGGGCTGAACTGCAGTGATCCAGTCTGAGGCCTCGGCAGGACACCTGCTGCTGGGCTGAATGTTGGAGGGGAAAGCTGCTGGGGGGTCAGAGGTCGGGGGTCGGGGGGTCAGGAGGGTATTTCTGATCAGTGATTATTGGCTGATCGGTGGTGTTGTGTTGAATCTCGGGACTTCCTGTTGGGGTTTTCTCTGCTGTCAGATGAAAAGCAGCGCTGAGCTGCAGGTTGTCGTCGATCCGCTGCTGGAGGATTCCTCTCTGACTGACTCTCCCCCCCCCCCCTCCCCCCCCTCTCCCCCTCTCTGCGTTGTGTTCTTGTGTTTGTGCGTCTCTGAAGGGGGACCTGCTCGACGCCACTCCAGACTACATGTCAGGGCTGGACGACATGACAGACCCCGACTCCTGTCTGTCGCGGAAGAAGATAAAGAAGACTGAAAGTGGTATGTACGCGTGTGACTTGTGCGACAAAACATTCCAGAAGAGCAGTTCCCTTCTAAGACACAAATATGAACACACAGGTATATACTGTTCTAGACCCTTATTTTAAACCCCATGCTTCTTTCATGTTCTCATGTCTGTGTTCGAATCCTCTCAGTATTGATCCGTCTTTTGGGATTGATTCTCTGTCTCCTCCCCTCTCTTCCTCCTTTCCTTCCTCTGTTTGACTTGTTTGTTTCCCCACAGCTAACGTTGCTTCTTCATTGACAGGATTGTGTTGTTCTGACTGTGATGAGAAAGTTTGGGCGTGTTTTGGGGAAAGGGGGACGCGCGTCGCGTCGCGGCGGCGGCGGCGGCGAGCTTCGCGCTCCTGCTGTCTGAATCACTCCGCTATCTTAAGAGACACGCATCAATTCACCTCGACGTAGAAAGGCAGAGAAAAGGCCCTAATGCCTTTATCGGGACCATTATTGGCGATAGATCGCATCAGCAGCGGCGCGGCGGCGGCGAGGCTTCAGAGCATCGATAACAAGTCTTTCATTACGGTTATTATACGGAGATCCTCTTTCAGCAGGTTGCATCATTTATTTCATCCACTATCTGGATGGGAGCGCTCGCCGCCGCCTTATCTGCCCGCACATAAAAGGGAGGGAGGGCGCCGCGGCGGCGGAACACACTCTTTTAAAAGAGGCGGCGTTATCTGTACGGCGGCGGCGGCGGAGGAGGAGGAGGAGGAGGAGGAGGAGGAGGAGGAGGAGGAGGAGGCGGGCCTCTCCAGCTCCGGACGCTGCGCTTTCATCTCTGTTTCTACCGGCGCTGAAGTGCAGCAGGCAGGGAGTCACGTGACCCGGCGGGCCGCCATGTTTACCTGGAGGGGGGGGTGGAGGCTCAGGACAGGTGGAGGAGGGTGACCGGTCCGCCTCCTCCACCTGTCGCTGCTCCAGTTTGGTTCTGTAGCGTCGTTTGGCGAGGAGCGGCGTCCTGAGAGCAGGAGCTGAGGCGACCGTCTGCGATCGTTTATGACCGTCTGCAACCGTTTCCGACCGTTTCCGACCGTCTGCGACCGTTTCCGACCGTCTGCGACCGTTTCCGACCGTTTCCAACCGTTTCCGACCGTTTCCGACCGTCTGCGACCGTCTGCGACCGTTTCCGACTGTCTGCGACCGTTTCCGACCGTCTGCGACCGTCTGCGACCGTTTCCGACCGTCTGCGACCGTTTGCGACCGTCTGCGACCGTTTCCGACCGTCTGCGACCGTCTGCGACCGTTTCCGACCGTCTGCGACCGTTTGCGACCGTCTGCGACCGTTTCCGACCGTCTGCGACCGTTTCCGACTGTCTGCGACCGTTTCCGACCGTCTGCGACCGTTTGCGACCGTCTGCGACTATCTGCGACTATCTGCGACCGTTTCCGACCGTTTACGACCGTTTCCGACCGTCTGCGACCGTTTCCGACCGTCTGCGACCGTTTCCGACCGTCTGCGACCGTTTACGACCGTTTCCGACCGTCTGCGACCGTCTGCGACCGTTTCCGACCGTCTGCGACCGTTTACGACCGTTTCCGACCGTCTGCGACCGTCTGCGACCGTTTACGACCGTCTGCGACTATCTGTGACCATCTACAACCGTCTTTGACCGCGGCGGGGGGCTTCTCTTCAGCGCTAGCTCAGCGTTTCGTACCTCACGCTAGCCTAGCCCGACGCCCCCCGTGGCGGTTCCCCCCCCCCCCCCCCCTGACCCCCCCACGCCGCCGTGCCTTGCTGTGCTTGCTGCTGTGTGTTTGTGCACGCCGTGTGCGGCCCGACTCTCACGCCGCCGCGCCGCTCTCTCCGTGTGTCCGCAGGCAAGCGGCCGCACCAGTGCCAGATCTGCAAGAAGGCCTTCAAACACAAGCACCACCTGATCGAGCACTCCCGGCTGCACTCCGGAGAGAAGCCCTACCAGTGCGACAAGTGCGGCAAGCGCTTCTCCCACTCGGGCTCGTACTCGCAGCACATGAACCACCGCTACTCCTACTGCAAGCGGGAGGCGGAGGAGCGGGAGGCGGCGGAGCGCGAGGCCCGCGAGAAGGGCCACCTGGAGCCCACCGAGCTGCTCATGAGCAGGGCATACTTACAGGGCATGACTCCTCAGGGCTACCCGGAGCTGGCGGAGCGCGACGCCATCCTGAGGCACGACGCCGCCGCCGCCGCCGCCGCCGTCGTCGTCAACGGGGCCGTCAGAGAGGGACGCAAGGAAGTGGAAGGAACGTACGCCAAGATGGCGGGGCGCGGGGAGGAGGAGTTCGAGGAGGAGGAGGAGGAGAGCAAGAGCATGGACACGGACCCGGACACGTTGAGGGACGAGGAGGAGAACGGAGAGCACTCCATGGACGATAGCTCGCTGGACGGCAAGATGGAAACCAAATCGGATCACGAGGACGCCATGATGGAGGACGGCATGTAACCAGAGCGGCGGCGGCGGTGGCGATGGCGGCGGCGATGGCGGCGGCGCCTCACAAGCTTCCCATCTTAAAGAAAACTGTCCGTGCCTGAAGCTTCCGGGAAGCTTGGTTTGACGGACTCCTCCACCCTCCCCCCTCCTCCTCCGGGGGGGTGGAGGAGGAGGCGGAGGAGGAGGAGGAGGAGGCGCGGGTTTGTGAAATAAGCTGCATTATGCAAAGCGAGCGGTGACGGAGCGACGCCTGTGATGAGATGTACAGTACTAAGGCCTGACAGCGTGTGGTGCTAACCTCCTCAGATAAACCTGTGTTCCATAGTATTTATAGCACAACTAGTGACTTGTACAAATTGCACTCCGCTTCTATAATCATGAACAAAATAATAAAAAGTATTGCCTATGTATATATTTATACAGTGTTGGAAAAAGAGCAGTGTTACTGCAGTCCTCGGATATGACCTTTGACCCCTCCCCCCTCCCTGGCCCCGCCTCCTTCACCTCCATCTGCAGCCACACTGTTTCCGGCCTCCGGAATCAAATGAAAGGAATCTGAACTGACGGAGGCTCTTCTCGTTCTCGTTGTCGTTCTGTTGTTTTTATTTTTTATTTTCTAATTAATGGAGTTTTAAAGAGACCTTCGTTTTAAGGGAAACATTTATGGATGGATGGTCGGAACAAAAAAAAAGAAAAAAGAAAAAAGAAGCAAAACAAATGAAGGACGAAGCCTTTGTAAGGTGTTTTTGATAAGAAAAAAGAAGCCTTATATGCAAACCTTTTAACCTGTGTGTTTTCTGCAAGTGCCACCCTCGTATTGTGTAAAAGGAAGGTTACTTTTTTCACCAGCTTCAGTATTATTCTTCTTCTTCTGGAAATGGTTCACCACCCGTGTCAGTATTAAGACTTATAGGCAGCAGTTCCTTAGTTTACATTATGTTGTGCAATGTTTTCTCACTTAACTTTGTCAGTATTACACCAAACCATTTTTTTTTTTCTTTTTGAAAACAGCAAATTGCATTCATTTATTTGTAGGTTTGAAAAAAAAAAAAAAACATTATTTATGTGGCCCATTTTATATTTCCTAATTTTATTTATTTCATACTGTTGTGTACAGTACTATAGGTCTTCAATATATAGATATATTTTAGTAAAAAGGAACATGGTGTCGATCATAGGGGCAAATTTTACGTAAAGAGAGCATTTATTGTGTTTTGAAACATTGTGAAATGCGAAGTTTAATCTTATTTTATTTTATTTCTTTTTATTTTCCAGTGACTGGAAAATTCCAAATTTGGGAACTTTTATACAATTGTGAAAACACTGTATTTTCGACTGAAAAAAAAAAAAATTCCACTTTCTTCATCTTTGTTTCTTTTTTTAAGCTAAAAAAAATGAAGAGGGACTGTTAAATACTATGTATGATATCATGACTGAAGAAGAATCTTTCCTGAAATGTCTTTGTAAAAGTATTATTGAATTCTTAATTTGTAATTTCTCTTGAAAATGACCCTGCTCGAATAAAAGTAGCCAAATTACAGAGTACCCAACCCTGGGCGCTTCATGTTTATTCACAAACTCTCTTCAGAATGGCCCGAAAGCGGCGGCGGCGGCGGCGGCGGCGTCTTCGCCTGCTGCTCATTATTATGTTAATTACACACACTTTCAATTCACTTCCTCCCGGATCAAAGTCACAGACCCCTGTCTGAGAAACTCCACACTTATTTATTCACACAAACACTCACACACACACACACACACACACACACACACAGCGCTCATCGTTTATTTGGGATTTCACGTTGACCGATCTGAGGCGGTCAGGAAATCACCGCAGGAAGCTGGAAAACCGGATTTTATGATTAAAAAAAAAAAAAAAACAATTTGTGGAAAAATGCTTCATTTTTGAAGGAAATGAGCGAAACCGGGCGGAGGAGTTTAAATTAAATCATACTGAACAGGTGATTTTAACCTTTTGACCTGTCAGTGTGAGGAAACGACCCTCCGGGGCCATTTTGGAAACTTTCCCGCCTCCGGCGTGACGGCGGTCTGGAGTCCGCCGGAGCCTCGCCGCTCCGCCCGCCCGGCCGGCCGGCCGCCTTATGCAGATTCCGAGCAAACATCAAACGGCCCGGATGAAAGGAGCCGAGGCCGAGCGTCGGGACGAGCTCGCCACGTCCCCGCTTCCCGATCGATCGGCTCGCCGCCCGCCATCAAAGAGGGTCTTAAACGATTAGCTGATGAATGTGATCGTGTGCCGCGGGGAGGGAGGAGGGGGCCGTCCGCCGCTCCGATCGCAGCCGCTCGCCGCAAGGTCAAAGGTCGGCCGGCGTGTGATGAAACGACGGTGTAACGACAGGGAAGAGAAGCCAGCCTTCACTTCCATCAGAGTTCCCCGGTTTGAGTCGCTGAGCGTCGGCAAGTTTATTCAGAAGACGTCCGGTTAATCCCAGAGACGTCCTGAGCAGCGTCTGGAAACAAATATTGGTTTGACGGCTGATCCAATTAGCCCCGCCCCCTACCACACACACACACACACACACACACACATGGAGTGGTCCCTCCTCTGAGCGCCGTGCGGCCATATGCTGCGTTTTGGACAGCTGAGTTCTGATGATTCACCGCCGGCCGCCGCGTCCGGAGATCAGAGTCCGTCCTGCCCGAGGCCGCCGCTCAGCTGCACGCACACACACACACACACACACACACACACACACACTCACACACTCCAGCACCAAATCCAATGACGACAACTACCAAAACTGTTTTATTCATTCTAAACTTTCAACCCGAAGCTCGACTGAGGAGCAGGACGACGTGAAAAGACGAGATTAAAGCGTGAGACGGCGTGAAGGAGACGTCCGCGGCCGGCGGGCGGCGGCAGGGCGGAGGTCGGGTTTCCGCGTTGAGGCCTGCCGGAGAAAACACAGCCTGAAATAAAGCTCATGAGTCAGTCCAGTCGACTCCAGTCTCATCGCGGCAGCAGAACCCAAAACAACATCCGTGTGACGGCGGCGTCCCTGGAGAACAGCAGAACCCAGATCTGAGGTCCTCCGGCGAGCATCTGGAACGCACACGCACCTCGAAATAGACCTGGATGGAGATTAAATAAGCTCACTTCCTCATCACTCTTTATTGGTTCTCACACACACACACACACACACACACACACACACACACACACACACACACACAGAGCACATATTTCTCCAGATTCTGGATTTAGACTTGTTCCGGGTGCAGCGCGTCCAGATGATGGATGAACGTAAAGGAGAACAAACAGAAGAAGAAGAGAGCAAACAAAAGAAGAAGACTGTGAGGATGAACGCACAGCTGCCGGAAACACAGTCAAACACTCACACTCCGCACGGCTCCGCTCGAGCAACGACCTCGCGTGCGTGCGCGCGTTCACGTGCGCGCGCACGTGCCTCCGCGCACCTGGCCACGAGCTGCCAATTAAGCTGCAATCAGGTGCTGCTGTGGGCGGAGCTTCGGGACAATCCCGGGGGAAGACGGTGGAAAGGAAAATAACACCGTTTAACGGGAAAAAAAACCCCTCAGAACCGGGCTCCGAACCAGAACCGGGACCAGAACCGGAACCAGACGGTAGACAGCGTCAGGCACGTCCGGACCAGGTGAGTTCAGCCGCTTTTTTCTTAAATTAATCAAGCTGTCCTGAGGTGGGACGTTTCGGATTAACTGGTGTCCGTGTTAACTGGTGACCTGCTTCCTGGATCACCGCCCGGTTGGAACTGGAGCAGCGGGCCGGAGGTCACTCGTTAACACGGAAACCTTTTAACCCGAAACACCTTAGCTAAAACGCTCACGATGTTGGATTCACGCTAACAAAATCTGAATAATATTCACATTTTGTTTGCTTCTAATAGTTTTTTTTTGGGGCGTGTGTCGGTAAAATATGTTAATTTTCTTAGGTGAAAGGTGTTTTCATATGTTATGTGAATATTTATACCGTGAATTAAAGGATGCGTATTTTCCTTCGCGCTAAAAAAAAAGAAAATAATAATAATAAAACCATTTTCTGACTCTTCTGTCCCAATAAAGACCTGTATCTTTATTTTGGCTTTATTTGGGAATATTGCCACGCATAAATAATGTGAATTAAAATGCCTGTGTGTAATTTGGCACTGTATAAACCCAGTTGAATGGAATTAATTGGAAACACGTCCGTTGTCATGCAGCCACGAAGAGATGAATTTATCTTCCTCAATCTTAAAAAAAACAAGAGTTTCCCTGATTTTAGTGGAGAAAACTTCTGAACCTTCTTTTGGGTTGATTGCTGCTGTTGCTAAGCAACAGACTGAGGATTTTTGGACAATTTCTAGGAAGAGAAAATCTTAATATAGCAAGTTTTTACAGAGAGAAACTGCCTCTGAAACCTGAAATGGTTTTAAGGCATAATGCAGCTGTTTGATTAAAGTTAAGCGGTTTGTTTCCACCTGCTTTTATTTTTTTAAATGCTGGAATTGAAAACACAATCGAGCGACAGGATTAAAGTGTTTTGTTGGAGCTGAACCTGGAGCCAGGAAGTGTTTTTTTTTCCTTCCTCTTTAATACTGGAGCAGAAACCTGTAACCCCAGACACACTCTGACATGTGTTTTACACATCTGGATCCAAACCTCATGTTAATAGCAGGTGGAAGCGAGGTGCGGGGGGGGGTCAAAGGTCAGCGCCGAGCGGGGAGCTGATGCCTCCGTTCGGTGTCGGACGAGTGGAGGACGCTGCACACTTTTGACCTCATTAAATGATTTACATATTCCCATATGGAGCCGGGGCCATTCACAGGGCGGATGAAGGGTGGAGGAGGAGGGGGGGGGGGCGGGGGGGGGGGGGGCTGCTCGGGCCTGGCACTCTCCGACAGAAAGTTCAATGACACGCAGGGAGGAAAAACGCAGTGACCAGCGGGGATTAGCCAATCAGAGCGTCAGAAGAGCAGCCAGCTGTTCCTCCTGGCGGCGGCGGAAAGAGGCCGGAGCAGGTGGCGCCGCGCCGTGCCAGCGGTGCTACAGAGGAGCAGAGCGACGGCAAGACGGCGGCGAGGGCGATAAAAGGAAGTGGCGCCGGCCTGGCCTCGCCTGGCGCGTTGATGTTCCTGCAGTACTTCTGTCCTCTTTTCTTCTCCTGCCTGCCGCTTCTTCTTCTTCTTCTTCTTCTCCCGCCGCCATTATTATGCATAAATATTCCAGGGACGCAGAAAAACTCTGCTTCTTCTTCTTTTCTTTCTTTTTTTTTTTCTCTCCCTTCAAACTGAACTTGAAAGCAGCGGCTCGCTCTTTATTTATGAGCCGTTTTGCGAAACAGATCCAAAACGCTCCGCGGAGCATCAACGGGAAAGCAATTAGCAGGAGGTGTGAAAGGTACCGGCGAGCGAGGAGGTCGGCGGCGGCGGGGGAACGAGGGGCGCCCGGTGAAAAGGCTCATTATTAAAATGAGACTGAAAGCCTGGTTTCATCCTCGCTGTCCTCTGCTGCTCTGGGATGAAAGCTCCTGTGATGTCTCTCTCTCTCTCTCTCTCTTTGGGACTGCCTACGTTTCCCAGAATGCCGAGCGGGGCGGCCTGGCATGTGAACTGGAGGTGACAGGGAGTGGCGGGGGGTCGGGGGGTCAGCGGGGGGGTCGGCCGGGCCAGCGCTGCCTCTTCCAGTGAATGCAGCAGCTGCAGAGCGTCACAAAGACAACAATGCTGCCGTGGCGGGGGAGGGGAGGGGGGTCAGCGGGGGGGTCGGCCCACCGCCGTGCTGTTGGACAGCGCAGCCCCCCCCCCCCCCCCCCCACCCCCACCCCACCCCCACCAGGACTTCTATTGATTTGCATTTATGTTTTGACGCTCCGGCTCCCAGCGAAACGCCACGCTTGGCACAGCGGAGCTAACGCTAGTGCTAACGCTAACTCCTCCAAACTTCACGTGCACTGACAGCGTGCACGTTCCACCGGACTGAAGGCGGTAACTTCTGGTCACGGTGACCTGAGCTGACACAAACTGCCACTTCCTGTTTCCAGAATAAAAGTCGCTGATGTGAACAGTGACTGTTTCACTAAACTCCTCTTTCCATTTCGTGACTGAAAACTGAAGCAGGCGAGGTTTAAGGTTTCCTCGTTAAACTCGTCTTTCTCTGCTCGTCAGGCCTCGAGTGAGACTGCGGGGACAGGAAGCGGCGGCGTCCAGCCGGAGGCGGCCATGGACAGGTAGGAGACTCGGCGTGTTTTCATGCAGAAGCTGCAGCGAAGGTTCAAACCAAACGGGCCTCGAGCCGAAGTGAAGGAGGGAAAGTTTCCCGCCGTGCAGACGGAGTCAGCTGTTCGTGATAATAGAGTCGGGGAGGGCGGAGGGACGCCGCACGGCGCTCCGCCCGTCAGAATGAGACGACGAGGACGAGCCTCAGACTCTCTCTGCTTCCACAAAGATTCCATTAAAATGTAGTTTCCTCACAATAATGGAGACGAGATGGAATCTGGAGCCGTGTGGAGACGAGATCTGCAGGCGTCAGCACAGCCGGCGGCGTGGACGCGCTGGACGCGCTGGAGATGCTGGACGCGCTGGAGACGCTGGAGACGCTGGAGACGCTGGAGACGCTGGAGCTGCTCGGTTGGAGCTGCCGGAGAGTTTGAGGGCGGAGCAGCTGTTTCTACACCTTCATGTCAACCTGGAGTCTTCAGGCGTTCATCAGGAACATTCACTGCTTCATTCCTCTTAAATCCAACCTTGTGTCTTCACTGAGGCCGTTCGGCAGTTTGAACTGACTTGTTTAGCGTTAGCTTGTTTAGCGTTAGCTTGTTTCGTGTTAGCTTGTTGAGCTAACGCTGGTGAACTGCTGGGTTTCCACCTGCTCAGGTCTGAGACAGGAGGGACTGGCTGGAGGTGTGTGTGTGTGTGTGTGAGTGTGTGTGAGTGTGTGTGAGTGTGTGTGTGTGTGTGTGTGTGTGTGTGTGTGTGGCCCCCGCAGGCCTCAGGGACGGCTGATTGTGTGTTTTGTCTTTTGATATGCACAAACACACACGGCGGCGGCGCGGCGGCTTTTGGGCTGAGGGCTGATTAGGATGCCGGCTCATGGCCGGGCGGAGGGGCACAGCTGGGTGCAGGGAACATCGCTCATTACCCTGTGAGGGGGGGTGAGGGGGGGGGGCGTGCCGGTGGAGGTGGAATCATATCATTGTGAATCAGCAGTCAGCTGGTGAGGCCTCCACCCTCTGAAGCTGGACCAAGAATGAACCTCAGGAGACCCCCAGACCCTACCAAAACCCCCAGACCCACCCAGAACCCCCCAAACAACCCAGATTCACCCAGGCCCTACCAGACCCCCAACCCTGCCTGTCCCCCCCGGCCCCACCCGGCCCCCCCCGGCCCTATAAATGGCAGCCTGGTCGTGACAGATCACGTCTAATGACGGAGCGGCGCCGTAATCAGGAGGTTGTGAGTTCGGTTCCTGTCTCCCCCTGTCTGCATGTCGAAGTGTCCTTGGGCAAGGCACTGAACCCTGTTGCTTTGGACAACAGCAACACTGGACGTTGGACGCCGGACTTCTGATGGTGGACGCTGGACGGCTGATGGCTGCCGGGGCGTTCCCGTCACTAATTCGCTGCCGTCCTCTTGATTTAATTAGACCCCCCCCTGCCCCCCGCCCCGCCCCCCCGCCCCGGACGAGGAGCGATGGGCTCTAATTAAGCGGCGGAGTTCAGCAGAGGAAGAGCGCAGCGTTAATGTGCTCATCAAATATCCATGGCTGCTTGGCCTTTGCCCTCCTTTTGCTCCCGTCTCCCCTCCCCCCGGCTGACGGGCCGGGCTTCCTGAAGGGGGGTCCGGTCCCGTCCCGGTCCCGGTCCCGTCTGACCGGAGGCGTCCCCCTCGGGGGTTTGGACCCTGGCCGTCCGCAGGGAGACGTCCTGCATGTGCTTCCTGCAGGGAAGCGTCTCCTCTGCAGCCTGCAGGGATTAGGCCTAATGACAGCAGTTAATTATATTAAGAGTAATTTTCAAAAACAGTTCATGAACTGCAAATTATACTTAAAACTGCTCCTTAATGCTCTTAACGGTAATTAAATAACCTCGTATGTTAAGAAAATGAGCACGTGGGAAGTTTTCCAAGTGTCCTGTCAGGATCTCCCTCTGCACCGTCTGTCCTCCGGAGCAGCGTTCTGACTGGTCCTCCGACAGAACCCTGAGACCAGGGTCCTGATTCTGGTCTCCGTCGGCGAGACGGACAGGAAGAGCCTCAGTTTTAACATTTCTGAAGAGAAGAATTTTATCAGCTGGGAGAACTCGCTTCATTATTTTAACTTTCAGAAAATGATGGAGACGTTTTCAGTTTTCTTTATGCATTTTTTTCTTTTTTTTTTTTTTTTTGCTATTGGGCTTCAGGAAGAACTGAATGAGTGTTGTCAGTGGTCTACAGTGGGACCAGAACCCCTCTGACCCGGTCCGGTCTGGTCCGGTCCGGTCTTGACGGGACTCTACGTGACGTTGTTGTCGCTCCGTTCATAAAAGCTCGAGGCGCCGAGTCTCACCGTCTGTTGCAGAGACACTTCTCTCCTCTCCTCCTCCTCGTCCTCTTCTTCCTCCTCCTCCTCCTCCTCCTCCTCCTCCTCTCCGTCCGTCTCGTCTCCAGGCTGCCGAGTCGTGGACGGGGGACGGGGGACGGGAGCGGTGCCGGATCGGAGCAGTTGTCTGTTTTAATCCCTGAACGCTGCTCGTCCTGCGTCTCCGAAGCGTCTCCGAGCGTCTCTGAGCTCTGCAGGAGGAAATAGAAAGCGGGGAGAATTATGTGCATTTGTCTGCCTGTAATTAGGTGTATTTCTTCCCTGAGTTTTTATTTAATGATTGGCTTTTACAGCAGAGGGCCGGTACTTGTGAAGTGTAATGATTCTCCACTCGGGCCGACTTAAAAAGGTGGAGAAGAGGGGGAGGAAGAAAGGCGCCGCCGTTCATCCTGCGGCTTTGAACAACCCTTAATCTGTACAAAATTTAGGTTGGCCTCGCCTCCTCCAGATCAAAGCCTCACGAGGAAGTATTATTCAATCATAACTGGTGTGTTAAAGCGGCAGAAGGCCATTGTCGGAGTACTTAGAGGAGCTTTTTCACCTCCGAACGGGAGGTTTGGAGGCTTTCCGAGTCGGGCCATTTGTGCAACTGTGCATATTAAATCTACTTGGAATTTCATGTTGCTGGGACTGTCTGTTCTGTGTGGCTCAAGTGCACCAGTGTGTGTGTGTGTGTGTGTGTGTGCGTGCTTTTTTTCCCCTCTCACACACTCGCATGCTAAACTATGCATGCACAAACACACGGACGCGCCGTATCTTCCATCTCTGCCGTGAAGCCAGACCCCCCTCGGCTTTTCTCACTTGTAATCATGTCCAAATTTGCACAGGAAGGCAGGGGGAAGGGGAGAGCCGTGTCAACTTGTGTGGGTGTTTTCTCTTGTGTGTATGTGTGTGTTTTTTCCTCACAAAACCGGCTTCTGATTACCGCCCGAGATCCAAATCACCTTCTGAAGCCTTTTCAAAGGCCGGCTGGGAGACGCCGCTTCCTCGGCCTCGCTCGCTCTCAGAACTTAAACTGGCTCCGAGAAGAAGGACGACCCCGGCCGCCGAGGAACGAGTGCGCGAAACACCGACGTGAAAGAGCGAGAGCGCACGTTTGAGCCGCTCCAGGAAGTGGAGGTCACGGCGGAAAGCCCCGGAAACATCCAGAACCCTCCAGCAGACCCGCTGCACTCGGATCATTTAGCTGCTGCTGCATCATTAAAGCTGCGCTGCCACACACACACACACACACACACACACACACGCATGTCTGCGTTTAGTTCACTTCAGCTGAATTTCCATTTGTTAAGAAGAAACAATAAGTAATACCTACGTAAAGGCTTATTCAGTACTTAATATTTGCTGCTGCTGCTCTTCTGGAATCGTCTGCGTTGAGAAACGCCGCCGCCGTGCTGCAGTGGGCGTGTTTTCTGCAGATTGTTCTGGAAGCAGAGTTTCTCTGAAGTCACAATCGGCCTGATCTCCAGTCTCTGTGTGGAAAACAGGAAGTGTCCGGAGTCCTGGATGCCTCTGCGATGAGATCTGCTGTCCAGGACGGGGTTTACTGCTCAGTCCGTCTGAACACAGGCGTTTCAGCACCGCTTTATTTCTGCTTCACATCGGCTCACGATGGGAAATATGCAGCGTGAAGATTTGACCTTTCACTCCACAGAGGAGCTTGAAAATTGTAAAATAGATAAATAATAAAGTCGACGTGTCCACTTCAGAGTGTTTGAGTCCAGAGTGAGCGGGACTCGTCCAAATCGAACCGCTTGTATTTGATCTTAGTTTAATTTAGCGTTAATAATCAGTCAGTAGTTTAATATTTCATGTTTTCAGGTCCAGACGCTGCAAAAGAAGATTCCTTTTTCCTAAATCTTTAGAAATAAATGAATCGTAGTCAGGAATATTCACCCCAAAATATCCGAGGACAAGCGATGACGGCATCATTCAAGATGGCCGCCCTCGGTACGTCTCCTGGGTTAAAGGTCGTGTCACATGGAGCAGAGTGCAGCAGGAGAAAACTGACGTGTTTCCAGATAAATGGTCCTCCGGACATTTATAGTTCTAACTGAATTCCTGCAGCAAAGAAAACAGAAAAACATAATTTTTTGTTCAGTTTTATTGCAATATGGGGAAAAAATACGCCGCGTTCTATCAGTTAAACTGTGTTTACTGCTGGATGGAGCAGCTGGACCTGCACCAGAACAAATCCGCCCCCGTGAACCTGAGGTGAATCGCTCTGCACTTGGGCGATTTCCAGCTTTCAGACTGGTTCTTTAGATCGTTATTTTGGGTGAGTAACAGCAGCTTTTAGCCGGTCTGGAGGGATTTCACTCCTTAAACCAGCGACCAGCGTGAACTCAGAGCGAACTGCTAGCTGCCTTAACGCTCAGTCGCATTCATGTCAAGGCTGTTTTTTAAATAATGAAGTTTAATTTCTAAAAAAAAAATAAACTGATCGGAGCTTAAAATCTTCAGATCTGTTCAGATTTTCTTCATGTCTTCCTGATTAGCTCTCCTCAGTCAGACCGAATCAGACGTATCAGGACAGGTACCGGGTACCTGCTGGGTCTCTGGTGTTCTGGTGTTCCGTGGCGTGGGTCTGGAGGCAGGAGGAGTCGTGGCGTGGGTCTGGGTGTCTGGAGGAGTCGTGGTGTGGGTCTGGAGGAGTCGTGGTGTGGGTCTGGAGGAGTCGTGGTGTGGGTCTGGGGGTCTGGAGGGGTCGTGGTGTGGGTCTGGAGGAGTCGTGGTGTGGGTCTGGAGGAGTCGTGGTGTGGGTCTGGGGGTCTGGAGGAGTCGTGGTGTGGGTCTGGGGGTCTGGAGGAGTCGTGGTGTGGGTCTGGAGGAGTCGTGGTGTGGGTCTGGGGGTCTGGAGGGGTCGTGGCGTGGGTCTGGAGGAGTCGTGGTGTGGGTCTGGAGGAGTCGTGGTGTGGGTCTGGAGGAGTCGTGGTGTGGGTCTGGGGGTCTGGAGGAGTCGTGGTGTGGGTCTGGGGGTCTGGAGGAGTCGTGGTGTGGGTCTGGAGGAGTCGTGGTGTGGGTCTGGGGGTCTGGAGGAGTCGTGGTGTGGGTCTGGAGGAGTCGTGGTGTGGGTCTGGGGGTCTGGAGGGGTCGTGGTGTGGGTCTGGAGGAGTCGTGGTGTGGGTCTGGGGGTCTGGAGGAGTCGTGGTGTGGGTCTGGAGCAGGACTCGCCGCTCCTTGCCGCTCCTCGCCGCTCCTCGCCGCTCCTCGCTGCCTGGCGGAGAGCTCCCGCTCGGTGGAGAGACTTGCTGCTGACGTGGCGTGGGATCAGAGAGTTGCCGGAGTTGTCGGGGTCGACATGTCCTTGGCTTCCTGCTGCATGTCTGCATTCAGAGGAGTTGGTGGCACTTCTGTGTGTGTGTGTGTGTTTCAGAGTGTGTGTCTGTGTTAGTGTACGTGTGTGTGTGTTTGAGAGTGTGTGTGTGTTGGTGTACGTGTGTGTGTGTGTGTGTGTGTGTGTGTGAGAGTGTGTGTCTGTGTTAGTGTACGTGTGTGTGTGTTTGAGAGTGTGTGTGTGTGTGTGTGTGTGTGTGTGTGTGTGAGAGAGTGTGTGTTGCAGCCCACCTTGGCAGTGGCTCTCACTCTCAGCGGGGCCCAGCCGGCGTGCTAGCAGTGCGAGCGCGGCGTAACAAAGCCGGGCCGCCTGTGCCCCCCCAACCCCCCCCTCCACCCCCCCCCCCCCCCCCCCCCTCCAACCCCCCCTCCACCCGCCTCCTGCCTCCACCCGCCCGCCCGGGCGGAGCGAGGTGCCACCTTTCAGGAGGAGAGCCTTGAGACGGCGCCACTCGACAATGAGACGGAGGAAGACTCCCCCCCCCCCCCCTTCCTCCACCCGCGGCCGTGAAAAGCAACTTTTCCTCCCACAACTTTGCGGCTCCTCGTTTGCGTGATGTGTCCGGGCGTCAATCTGGCGGCGCTGACGCTGCCCTCCGTCCGCCGCCGCCGGCCTCCCAGGCTGTAATGAGCCTGGCGGCCGCCGTCGCCGGTGTCAGGCCGCATCGGCCGGCCGGGCCGGACAGCGCCGCCGCGGAGGAGGGGAAGTGGGTCAGGGCTGCAGCCGACAGACCCGTGACACCGTGTGACGTGACCCGTTGGAGGGACCGGGCGCCGCGGGGCGAACAAATCAGAGGAAGGCAGAGCGGCGCTCGGCTCGGGAGGAACGCTCTGATCCCAGAACCACCTGACGGGGAAGAACCTGGGCTTTAAAGTGAGGC
This sequence comes from Salarias fasciatus, assembly GCF_902148845.1. Lineage (NCBI taxonomy): Eukaryota > Metazoa > Chordata > Actinopteri > Blenniiformes > Blenniidae > Salarias > Salarias fasciatus. The sequence goes on from NW_021941230.1 coordinate 17,364,628, forward strand.
TGAACCGACCGTCAGCGGGATTCTGGGTAAATCCACAAAATATCAGCAGAACAACACATCAGAGTTCTGTCAGTTCTGCAGCCGGCTCGTTCAACAGCTGCAGACCTGCTGACGGACCAGATCCAGCATTTCTCCTCAGACCAGTCGATTTCCAGCTTTTAGATTCCGTTATTTTACCGCATCCTTCAGACTGAGTTATTTTATTTACCTGCAAAAACATAAAAAAATTAAAATCACCTTCCTGAAGCAAACAGAGGGAGGTCTGTTTGAACCCAGGAATCGTCCGATGGCGTCTGTCAGAAGTGTCATCTGTGAACGTCAGCTTCCCTGAAGAAGTGAGTTACTTCCTGTGACTCACAAATAACGTTTAATACGACTAAAAATACGTTAAAATCAGAATAGAGGAAGAGCTGAGTCACTGCATGTTGAAGAAGCGCCGGCCTGACGGGAGCCGCCTCACCGTGAAGGAAGGGACTTTTTCTTTTCCAGAGGTAATAAGCACACGAGTGGCGAACGGCTCCGTTAAGACGGCGTTCACACGGCGGCGGCGAGAAGAGGAGATCATCTGGGTTTGGGGGTTGCTGGTTTGAAACCCTGACAGTGAGTCAGGTTGAGTCTGCAGAGCTGCTCTCCACCGTTAACCAGCTTTATGTCAGCGGCGTTCACCACTGTTGCATTGTGGGTGTTTAGCACAGCTTCGAGGCTAATGCTAATTAGCTAGTCAGCTAGCTTTCCTGAAAGCAACACAGAGTTATTTGGAACCGGTGTTTCCTTGAGAACTGATGTGGCCGGTCGGTTTGTTGGGCCAGATTGGGGCCCCTGGCGGGCCGCTTTTGGTCCCCGGGCCCTATGTTTGACACCCCTGGTTTAACGGCTTCACGCTGAAACGTGGGGATGAGCTGGGGCTGTCCGTGGTGGAGCAGGAGTTCGATTCCCGTCGCAGTCTGACTGGTAATTGAGTGTGTGTGTGTGTGTGTGTGTGTGTGTGTGTGTGTGTGTGTGTGTGTGTGTGTGTGTGTGTGTGTGTGTGTGTGTGTGTGTGTGTGGCTGCTGCCTTTAATATGCTAATGGAAGGTGCTCTTTCAGCGCCGTGTCCTGGGGCGGTGGCGGCGGCGGCGCTCTGTTTCAGCCTGAGATAAAGAGTGGAGGATCACGCCGCCCCTACCGGCAGCCGGGACGCTAATCGACATGAAGAATGGATTCTGGACGGCGCCGTCCTAAATATCCGCCGCCGCGGCGGGTAAATAAAAGTGGGTTTTCACGGCGCCCAGATTAGCCGTCACCCTTTAAACTCATAATGGCGTTTGTCCCCGGGTCGCTCGGCGGCAATTAGCACATATTAGCCCGCCGCCGCCGCCAGGGATCGTGGGTAATGACGGGAGCGGGAGCGAGCCGCGGGTCCTCAGGTAGGACCGGAGTCCAGACCCGACGGAGGTCCGGCCTCCACCCTCCACCCGGCATACTCCACATTGCAGAGTACCCACAATGCCCTCTGTTGTTGTGCTGAACTTTTGACTGTGTGGGCGGAGCCTGGCGGACGGACGAATACTGGACATTTCTCTGTGATGACGGCCTCATTACTACTCTCTCTCTCTTCTCTATGCCTCTCTCTATCAAACACACACACACACACACACACACATCTCTCACTCTGTCTCTATTCCTCTCTCTCTCTCTCTCTCTCTCTCTCTCTCTCTCACACACACACACACACCTCTCACTCTCTCTCTCTCTCTCTAATTCTTTATTCATCTCTCCCTCGCTCTCTTGCCCCCCCTTCCTCTCTCTCTCTCTCTCTCTCACACACATACCTCTCACTCACTCTCTCTCTATTCTTTATTCCTCTCTCTCTCTCCCTCGCCCCCCCCCTCTCTCTCTCTCATGACAGATACTTTCCGGCTGTGTGGCGTTCGGTTCGGCCTCCACCCAGCCCTCCGCCATGTCTCTGCTCCGACTCTCATTCCACTCAGCCACACACACACACACACACACACACACACACACACACACACACACACACACTCATGATCATCATCATAAAAACATTTGTCTTGAGTTTCAGATCTTTTTCTTTCTTTGTTTCAATCAGTGAAATTAGAATTATTTAAATCAAATCGATCATTATTTTCGGATTTTATTTGTTTTATTTTGATTTAATAATTGAGTCATTCTCAGGAGTTCAAAACGTTTTTTTTTTTTTTTTTTTATGAAATTTGTTTTCAAATTTAATATTTCTAATTCAAGGAAAAAAAGTCTTTAACAGATAATTAAAAAAACAAAAAAACCAAATACTAAACACCTTTTCTCTGCTCAGTAAATATAACCTTTTGTCTTAAATATTGTAAATGTTTTATTTGGATATTCATTATATTGTGGTCTTTTTTTTATATTGGACCATTTTTATTCCTTTTTAAAATTTATATTTAATCCAAATTATTTTATTCACTCTTTACTTACTTTAATTTTAATTCTATTTGAATGTGTTGAATTTTCAAACAGAATCTTTATCCTGTAGAATTTAAAATAAGCAGGATCTTCTGCCGCAGCTCTGAGGCTGATCAGGGTTCCACTGGGTTCTGTTCAGACCCGGTTCTCCTCCGTTCTCCGGGCTCCTCTCCAGGTCCAGCAAGGCCGTGGTTCAGAGTGACCTTTAGGAGACGTGGAGACGGGGAGGTGTGTGGCGCTGAGAGCAGATGACTCAAGTGGCGTCATGTGACCTCGGCGTCGCGTGACGCCAGAACGCAGTGAGAGGATCTGATCCAGCAGGACGGGGTGAGAGGATCTGATCCAGCAGGACGGGGTGAGAGGATCTGATCCAGCAGGACGGGGTGAGAGGATCTGATCCAGCAGGACGGGGTGAGAGGATCTGATCCAGCAGGACGGGGTGAGAGGATCTGATCCAGCAGGACGGGGTGAGACGGTTCCAGTTCAGACGGAGACCAGCTGGTTCCTCCTCCTCCTGACTTCAGACTCGGTCTCCTGAACCTGGAGGCTTCCTGCTCCTCCTGCAGCTCCTGCTGGTTAATTCATGCAGCTGTGCTCGCTGTGTGTGTGTGTGTGTGTGTGTGAGAAGTGTGTGTTTCTGCTCACACGTTTCACCACGCGGCGTTAATGGCCCTGCTCCTCCTCCTTGGTGCTGGTGGTGGACTCTGTGGAACCGGAGCCGGTTTCCACCTGAACCCTGGTGTTTGGGCGCCGTTCCGTCTCCGGTCGGGTTCCAGAGCCGGCCCGGCCCTCCTTCCCGTCTCTCATATCGAGCCTGTTAAACACCCGAGGCCACGTTCCCTCCTGCGCTCGGCGGCGGCGGCGTTTTGAAGCGGCGCGGCGCTCAGAAGGAACTCGGCGCGGTAATTTGAAGCAGGGTATGTAACCTCACAGCTCCTGCAGACCCCGTGTTAAATGAGAAGAGTGGAGCCTTTGAATGGAGGGGAGGCGGCGGCGGCGGCGGCGGCGGGGAGGTGAGGGGCTGACAATGAAGCCGCGAGTCTGAGGCCGACTTGTTCATCCCTTGTTATGCTGCTAATGTGTATGATTTAAGGGGGAATTATGCACATCTCAATGTGCCTATAAATGACATTATTCATGCACAGGTGCTGCACTAAGCAGCTCCTGAATGATAATTAAGATAATCTTTCTTTCTTTTTTCCCCTGCCTTCACGCTCGCTCGCCCTCTTTTCTCACGGATCCACTTTGTTCAGGCAATATCTCCTGTGTCAATACCTCGCTAGGCTGCAGCCCCGCTCCCCTCAGCCATTGTCTGATCCTCATTCAGCACTAAAACCCGCACTAACAAGTGAGACCACGTCTATGTTTCTCCCCGGAGCCCGGCGGTATTTCTCAGAAATAACGTGCCAACTTGAATTAAAGTGAAAGAATTAAAAAAAAAAAAAAAAGAAAAAAAAAAAAGGAAAAAGTTTTGCGAGGCAGAAACTTGGCGGCGGCGTTCCCGAGGGAATTCACCGCGCAATGAATTTCTCAAACGAGAATATGAAGACATTGATGTTGAGCACTTTGCATATGATAAGCTCTTTTTCCATAAAGAGGAATGATTAGTTTTGGAGCGGTTAGGAAATGTTGCCGAGGAGAAAGTGTTCTGGGCTCTCAGATATTAGGGACATTTAGAATACATTAAAAACACGCAGGAGTTTGCTCGGTGCTTATTCCAGAACCGCTGTTTTAAAGACGCAGCCGTCCGGCCGTCCGTCCGCTCCGGCTCAGGGGTCTGGGTTTGATCCCGGGGGACTGTGTGAAGGCAGCTTCACCTGGACACACTCATGTAAACACTGCTCCACAGCTGTGACTCTCTTCTCAAACTCGTCCAAAACCAGGAAAAAAAAAAAAAATAAAAACCCATCAGTCACCTGTGGAGACTTCTCTAAACTTTATCCTCGTGTTCTCGACAAACTGCTCAACGCGTCTGGAATAAACCGAACAACTCTTCAAAAACACAGCTAAACTGAAACACTTTGGCATAAAAAGGTGTGACTAGTCTTGGGATCAGGTGTTTAACTAGTCCGAAGCAAGTCTGAAAATATGCAGGACTAATTAAAGAAAATAAGATAAAAAAAGTGCACAAACTACAACTGTACACGTTGAAGACGAGTTCAGTGAAAGTTCTCTGAAACGACTGAAACGTTCATTAAACGTTTACATAACTGCTCTAAAGCTAGTCTAGAAAGAAACTAGAACTGGTTCTAACCTGGTGCTCTGGAAGAGCTGTGGACACTGAGCTTTATTCTATTAACACACTCATACCTGTGGAAGAGCTGTGAACACTCGGTTTATTCTATTAACACACTCATACCTGTGGAAGAGCTGTGAACACTGAGCTTTATTCTATTAACACACTCATACCTGTGGAAGAGCTGTGAACACTGAGCTTTATTCTATTAACACACTCATACCTGTGGAAGAGCTGTGGACACTGAGCTTTATTCTATTAACACACTCATACCTGTGGAAGAGCTGTGAACACTCGGTTTATTCTATTAACACACTCATACCTGTGGAAGAGCTGTGAACACTGAGCTTTATTCTATTAACACACTCATACCTGTGGAAGAGCTGTGGACACTGAGCTTTATTCTATTAACACACTCATACCTGTAGAAGAGCTGTGGACACTGAGCTTTATTCCCCTTCTGAGTCCAGCTGGTTCAGGACCGAGGCGTCAAGGCGCTGCCGCCTGAAGTAAAAATACTCACTAAAGTGTGTTTCCATCATATTTCAGTGACAGATTTCAAAATAAAGCTCCAAACAGAGACTGGCTGAACCTGTGGGCCCTGAAAGGCTGTAATGCCACCATGACTCCGCCACGTTTCAGTCTGGACACTAGAACCTTGGTTGTGGTGGGTGAAGTTGGACCAGGTCTCAAGTGGATGGGTGGAGGTTGGTGGAGGTTGGTGGAGCTGTGTTCTGGCTGCTCCTCCTCCTCCTCTTCCTCCTCCTCCTCCTCCTCCATCAGGGATCCTCGGAGGTTGTAGCAGGAGCAGCTTGAGAGGGAATTCGTCATAACGGAGGCTTTAAAAGCAAACAATTAGCTAAAAACCTTTCACATCACACAAAATCATTTGATTCATGGTTCTTCTGAAAATATTGATCAGAGCGCTTTTAATGAGTACTTTTACTCGTGGTGGCTGATTTACTTGCTGCTGTGGAGCTTTTTATCATGGTGGAAGAGCCGGTTTCTCCCTCCCTCCGCCCCCTTGGCTCCCGCGAGCAGGTTAAATTATGAGCTTTTTGTAAGGAAAGTTTGCTCACTCATGGACGCTCGCCAGCCGTTTGCAAGAAGTGCAGGACGTAAATTTGCGGCGCGGTTTGTGAAATGTCATTTCAGTCGTCAACAAGTCCTCCCAGAACACACACTTGCTTAAATAGGTGGCTTATCTCTGCCTGACAGCAATTTGTGAAGGGCCACGGAGACGGCTCGGAGATTCCAGTTTGCGGAGCAGCTGGAAGTCGCGTTGTCCCGTTTTCACAATTTCACCTGATTGATCTAAAGACAGTTTTGAAAAGGAATTGTGAAATGACTTTCATCTGTGAATGTTGTGGAGTGTGTGCTGACTGGCAGGTCCATCATGTAAAGGCTGGAGTTCTGCTGTTCCCTCAGATCTGATGCCTTTAAATAAAGTAGATAGAACACAGAAGTACAAAAACAGTCCCACTAGCTTAATGCTAGCTCCTATGGAAAAACCCACTGACATGCTAACTTAGCGCAGAACAACTCACTGGACCAAATTGAACTGAGCAACATGTAACTTACAAAATGCAGAAGCACAAAGGCTCATTCGTAATAACAGGTTGATATTTTACTCAATCATAAAAACTGGAGCAGTGACCCAAAACTTTCAGAACTCAAAATTCAAACAGGAAGTAGCTACGGAAGCCTGACAGGCTCAAAAAACGTAAATAGAGAATTTCAAACAGGGATTAACTGCTCGGCGCCACCTAGTGGCTCAACGGCTGGAATTGACTTTATGTCCCTTTTCCTGAAACCACAGAGACTTTTATTCTGACAGGAGAATTGTTGATTTGGATGTGAGTGACGGTGTTGGGCGGCGGCGGCGGCGGCGTGGGCCGCTCAGCCTCCACCTGATTACAGTGATGGAGGCCAGTGTCTGTTTTCACCGCCTGCTTCTTTATTTCTGGCCCAAATTGCAGCTTTTACTGGCGACGGCGATGTGAAAGCGCCCTTGCTGAATAGTCGCAGGTGCCGCGTTTGAATCCGGCTCATTGCTGGAGCAGCTTCCTGCTCCCGTGTTGAGCGGAGCGCGCCGCCGTTTTTTATGTTGCCATTAGCAGATTGGTCATTCAGTTCCACCAACGTTTTACGCGGGCGGCAGTTTCCCCGCCGGCCGGAGGCGGGGCCGATTCCCAACGCCGCGCCGCGGACGCACCGGCCGCTCGTCAAACCGCAGAGTTTTACTGCAGGCAGACGTGAAGTCACCACACGGCGTCTTCAATCGAAGGGTCGCGACCTCCGGAGGCCGGCCGGACGGACGTCTTCACAGCAGGACGGAGTTGAGTTGGTTCCACTGAGGACGACGGCCTCGTCCTCCTTCATTACATCCTCCTCTCAAACAGAATCACGAGACAAGATAGAGAGCTGTGGAAACTTTAAAGTGTTTATTAGTGTTTTTTATCATTTTATTTTAATTGAAATCATGACTGAAACCATCAGTAAAACTGTCTTTTCAGATATTTATGTGATTCATTTTAATTCAATACATTTATATGTAAAGGATATTTTATTATTTCTGCACTGGCGTATATATTTCTGTGGAGTTTATCTCCTCGAATTAATCAAATGTTCTGACTTTCTCAGTGGTGAAGTTAGAATATTTGAGAACAGTTTGAGTTAATCTGCTGGATTATTTTCAGTTCATTCAGATCAAGATTAGAAAAGTGAAAACAGTGAAAAGTGAAGATGAAGCTGGACTCCGGCTGTCACCATGACGGATTTCTGGAGACCATTGATTGATTATCATTGATAAATCATTGCAATTGATAAATATATTGTCTCTTTTTTTGTTTTCCTCTTTCCATAATAAACTTGAACAATCCTCGGCCGGACTGGACGCCTGAAGAATTCAGAGAAGCTTAAGGACATTTTGAAAAAGACATCAGTAACTTCTCCATTTCTGAAGAGGATTTATGATCAGGAGGAAACGGCGAACTCTCACTGTTCGACTGCTGACTGAATGTTTACCCGCTCCGCATCGAGCTGAGACCAGAGTAACTCTCCACTGAAACGCCGTTTCCAGATTACATTCAGGGATGCAGTGCCGGCTGGCTGCGCCCACTTACTCTAATGAGCAGGAGTTCTGCGCTGAAACAAAGATTTTCTTGTTTTTCACGCCGGGCCACGGTGCTGCTCTGAGACATTCTGCCGTCGGCGCCGTCAGAGCGCTCGCTCAAGTCACAGCTGGAGCGGGTTTCTGCAACTTTGTGGACAAAATCAATAATTCACCACAATCCTCGACATGAAAGTCTCAGGATTGCTGAACGCTGTAGTGACTGTGACTGCCCCCAGTTCAGCGCCTGACCCAGACAAACGCAGAGGGGCAGGGAGAACATGCAAACTCTCACGAGTCCTCACCTGCCGCTCTCGTATTGATCACCGAGCTCGGTGTTTGATGGTGTGTGTGTGTGTGTGTGTGTGTGTTTGTGTGTGAACATCTTTGTTCCGTCTGCCTCGGCCAGCAGGAAGCGCCTGATGTTTCCTTGGCAGAGCAGAAGGTAAAAATAGAGGAGCTTCATCTGGTTCGAGTTTGGCGCCGCCGCATTTCTTCGGGGGCGGTTTCGCTCCTGCTCCATCTTTTTTTGTTTTTTTTTTTTTTTCCGGGGCCCTTTTTGTGTGATTGAAGCTCAAACGGAGCAGGAAATGCAAATAATCCCGGCGGGTGACGTGATGCCGGGCCGGCCGGCCGGCCGGCTCGCCACATTAAAGGCGGGGATGAGCGCGGAGACGGGAGACGGCTTCAAAGGCCGGAGTGACGGGACGCGTCTCTTATTGACGGCCCTCCGCCGACCTTCTGCCTCCGTTGTTCTCCAATCAGAGCCGCCGACTCACACCAATTACACCTTGATTACACGGCGAGGAGCCGCCGCAGAGATTTACCGTTTCCCCCCTTCTTATCTCATTTCAGCTCCTTTACCACCTTGTTAAAAGCAGCAGGCGTGCCTTTAACTGGCTGCTGCTGCTGGTGTGTGTGTGTGTGTGTGAGAGTGTGTGTGTGTGTGTGTAAACAGGGAAGCCGTGCACTTATTAACTCGCGCACATTTTCCACTTTTCCCCACAACATGTGGCTGAAGTTTTGCATCGTTTAGCTGCAGATTAAAATCGTTTGCAGGAGCGAGGCGGAGCGGTTTCACAGCCTGGCTTTGACCCTGCAGGGCCGGAGGGCCGGCTGGCGGAGTCTGCATGTTCTCTCTGACCCAGAATGACTTCTTCAGGTAAAACTGTCACTAAATGAAGGGTAGAGATGGTCTAAAGTCGAGCATCCTTCCTGACAGAGCATGGCGGAGGGGCGTTCAGGCGTTACCAAAACACCAGTGGACCCTGAAAACACAACTTTTTGAAAACACTGGAGCTCCGCCGTGAACAGTAGACCAGTGCCGTGACTCCCAGGCCAGGTTCTCCTGACCCTGGTCCCAGTTGACAGAGTTCTGTACAGAACGGCGCTGTGTTTCGGCACCTGAACGCATCCTCGTGACTGTAAGGGAGTGGACGAGTGGGTGATTTTCTGAGCTGGACTTGAACGCAGCATCGCACGCACAAGAGCGTGACGCCGTCAGGAGCTAGCATGTCAGCAAAGCAAGTGTGAGGCTCCGCTTTTCAAAATAAGATGCAGATTCCGCTCACTGCGGCGGGAATTCTGAGGAGCGACCGGCCTACGATCGGCGGCCGCAACTCCTGCATTCAGTGCCGTTAGCACGCTAGCATACGTTAGCACGCTAGCATCCATCAGCGACTCGTCTGCAGCCAGCAACAAATTAGCATTTAATGCCACATAAACACACAACAGTACCGAAGAAGTTCTGAACAGTATTGAAGAGAAGTGGTCTGAGTCGTGACTGGAGGAGGTCTGGAAGTGTCCACCGACAGTGGTCTCGGGTTTTTTCAGGACGTTTCGGTCCCTGAAACGGGGAAATGGGAGCATCAGGATGCTGATTGATTCATGTTTTGAGATCGTCTGAACCTGGAAGGAGTCCAGGCCTGCGGTTCCTCCTCACACCGGGGTCTTCACTAGAACCTGACCCGGCTGGGTGACTGTGGTCCCCGGGAGAGGATCTCCAGGCTGAGAGGATCAGCTGGATCCTCGGCCTGCTGCTCCTCGTCTTTTTCCACTGCGGCTCTGCCTCCAGAACTCCTCCGTTACAGTGCGGTGGCGGTGGTGGCGGCGGCGGCGGCGGGCCCAAACGAGGAGCAGAGCATCAGACGCCGTTGTGGAGATTTGCATATCGCCACGTTGGAGCTCTGCCCATCATCGCTTCTGCTCATTAAACGCAGGGTATCTTCTTTTTGTCTTGCTTTTTAGAAAAAAATCTCGATTTAGCCGCTTTAATTCCGCTCGGCGGTCTTGTAATTGGTGTTTACGTGATTGGCTTTCTCCCTGTAAATCCTTGTCAATCTACCGTCGGCGTCGCGGCGTTATCAAGCCCACAGAAACAAATAACGCCACAGTAAACATCCCATAATTGACTGTTTAGGAGCGCCGATCATCAGTTGCCGGTTTGATTTGAGGATGTAATCTGCTTTTGCGGCGGATGCCAGGCCATTCAAACCAAAAAAAAAAAAAAAAAAAAAAAAAAATGGACACGAGCGCTAATGCGGCGCTAACCTCTGAGCCATTTATGCTCGTCGAATGTACTTGTAATGATTAAGTTTGAAAGAGCGGCGTTTTATCGTCGGCCAGCACAAGAGTTGGCAATCTGAAGACCTTCAACTAGAAATAATTAGGATCTATTTGAATGCTGAGTGCGGAGCTCGGTGCGGAGACAAGAGCTAAGCTTGTTAGTGAATGTGGTGGCAATTAAATGGCTCAACCCCCCCAACTACCCCCCCCCTCCCCAGCCCCCCAGCCCCGCCCTCCTCCCTGCTGTTTATGCTGTTTTATCACCTGAACGTGGTTCAGAGTCCCCCGCCCTGCCGGACGGCCGTCCTGACCGCCGTGTTTCACATCCGGATGAAATGAGTCGGCCCGGATCGCCCCGCCGTTCCCCCCCCCGCCTCTTTAATTCCTCCTCATAGTTTAACGTTAAAAAATCAGGTCAACCTTTAAGATTTCTGAGCGGAGAGGAGAAGAGAGAATTAATGGTATGCTATTTTTATTCTGTTAATTTGATATGACCTTAGTCAAAGGCGGCGCAATAACAAACTCTACTTACTTCTTCTTTAGACCGACGCCCTGCGCCGCCGTGTCGCCTCGCTCGCGGCCCGCCGCCACTTTCCGCAACTCTTATCTGCAGAACTCAAGGCGGCGCGGGGAAAGCGACGCTCTTTCATGGCGTTACGCAGCATATTGTTTCAATTAAGGCCGTCTTCTTCATCACTGCCTTCAGAATCTGGTTTTTTTTTTCCAACAATAAAACGGCTCAAGTGGCGAGTCCCAAAATAGATCCTGACAGCCGGCGGCGCCGCGCACCGCGGCCGCCATACAGGTCCGCGGGCGTCTTTGTGCGGAGGTGTGTGTGTGTGTGTGTGTGTGAGCGCTCAGTGTGACTCCCCTCCTGACAGCGTCCAAACCGCGGTGCCGAGCAGCGCCGAGCGCCGCAGCCCCCCATTGAAGCCTCGCCGCGGGGGTTTTCTTCTTCTCACAGGGGGAGGGAGGGGGGGCGGCCCGGGGCCGGGGAGGGGGGGCGAAGGTGAAAGTTTGGCACCCGGCAACAGATCCCCCCAACACTGGAGGTCTTTGTTGCTGCGGCTCGGCGACGTGGACGAGCCAGGCGGCCTCTGACCCGACCCCGACTCCCGGGGAAGCGGTTCGCCCCGGCAGAGAAAGCAGGACGGGAAGAAAGGGTCCTGCGAGGGGGGGGAGGGGGGCGGTGAAACAAAGTGCTCAGAAATAGGTCAACCACTATCTCATTTTTCTTGCTAAGCTCGTAATCGGCCCTGACAGGCGCGCTGTGGCAGCGGCTATTCAGCCGCCGTCCGGGACTCGAACCGGCCGTCGCCTCATGTGAGGCGGCGTTTAGAAGATGGAGGGCTTTGTTCCCCCGGCCCGCCTTTGATGTGGGCTCCTCGCCACCGCCGCCCGGCGTTCACCTGCGCCGGGCCGCCCCGGGGTCCCCGGGGCCCCCGGGAGCCTCAGGAAGCACCGGCTGGCGGGGGGGGATGTTCACCGGCTCAGTCCACTGAGCGCATTACCCCGCTCTGAGGCTCTCTGTGGAGGAACGCAGTGAAACTGCTTTTATTTAGTTCTCAAGGTAGCGAGTCTCGGTCTGCATTTCGGTGGGTTTTGTGTCAGCTGAGCGGCCCGGGGCTGGAGGCGGGGCTGGAGGCGGGGCTGGAGGCGGGGCTTCACATATTCCAGTCCCTCGCTGATGATCGGCTGTTTCGATTCGCCAGGACTCAAACCGGATCAGGTGCCGTGAAGTTCGGTTTCTGCGTTTTGGGTGGGATCAGAGGACCGTCTCCACCCAGACTCAGGGCTCAGGGAGAACATGCAGACCTCCGCCGCCTCCTGGTGTCTCCCGTCAGAGTGAAGCTCCGGTCTGGAGGCTGAAGCCGAGTCCGAGGCTCCGTCTGACATTGGTGACCAACTTCCTGACATTTCCAGACCAGACTAATCAATCGATTAGTGGAGGAGACTCGATGTGTCGGGATGGATCTGGAGGCGGGGACCTGGGACACGTCTGAGTCATGTGGACGGGTCCCTGGAGGCCTCGTCCCCCGGCGGGGGATCAGGGATCCAAGCAGCCTGGAAATAATCGCTGGCGTTCGCCGGGAAGCCGTTTTGGCGTCCGGCAGCAGATTTGAAGGCGATCTGGTTCGGCCTCTGGCCCGTGGGCGGCCGAAGGATCCTCCGCTGCTAATGAGGTGCGCACGGCCCCCCGGGGGGGCGGCGGCGTCACGCCGGCTCCCGGCGCTCGGACAATGAAGCACGTGGACCATAAAACTGTTGTCGCTGCGAGTTTTGATCCCTTCCTCTCTAAATAGCCGTTTCAATCTGCACTTTCGCCGTGGCGTCAGTGCTAATAAGAAGTCTCTTTGAGAACGCGCCCATTGTGGAGTGAGTCTGTTAATTATGACGGCTCAAAGTGCCGCCGCTCTCCGACTCGGCCTCATCACAGCCATGATTATTCATCACCGCGATAAGAATTAATATGCAGCGCGGCGCGCTCCTCCACAAAGATTGTTTCTATTTTCTCTTCTTCTTCTCTTGCACCAAATTTGAATGCTCCAAATTACACATTCAATCCATCTTTGTTTGTGTGTTTAACCCTGTTAAACATGGCGGCGGCACTCTGTGACTTTTAAAGACCCGTGGCTTATTGCGCTCCCAGCCGGCGTCGCTAAGTGACGATTTGGATTGTGTTTGCTATCAAATAAACACTTAATGTATCTGGGGATGTAAACAAATGCTCCTCCTCCGTCACGGCGAGGCGCTCGGCGGCGGAGGACGGTGGTAGTGGCGAGGGGATCAGAGACCCCCTCCGCCGCCGCCGCCGCCGCCGCCGCCGCCGCTGCTGCTGCCGTCCGCAGCATTTAATCAAACCGGCATTAGTTTGTGCTGCAGCTTCAACTTCTCCCAATCCCAATCCCAACCCGGCCAGGAAGTGGATCCAGCTGTGGACTCAGCAGCTCAGCGGATGAGATGGGCTTAAGGCGCCTTTTATAACCGTCCTGCTCTCCCTGCGGCGCCGCCGGGCCCCAGTGACCACCACAACACCTGACCGACAGGAAGTGCCTCAGATCCACCTTCCTGGCAGCTGCCCCCACCTTCAGAGGCGTTCAGGGACCGATCAGTGTGTTGGTCATCTCCTAGTTTACAAAATATCAAAGAGGCGTTCAGGGACTGCTGAAATTGTAACTTTACTCTGTTTTTATAACATATTGAAGAGGCGTTCAGGGACCACTCAAAGTGTTGGTTTACTGTATTTTATAACATCAAGTGGCATTCAAAGACCGCTCAAAGTGTTGGTCATGTGTCATTTTACAATACATCAAAGAGGCGTTCCGGGACCAGTCATCCGAGAGATCAACTGTTACTCTATAACGTATAAAAGAGGCGTTTAGGGACTGTTCCAATTGTTGGTGTACTCTATTTTATAACATATTGACGAGGCGTTCAGGAACCGTTCGTAGTGTTAGCTACCTGTTATTTTTCAGATTTTTGAGAAGTGTTCTGGGTCAGTTTGGTGTATTTCGCCCGTTCAGCGTTGATGGATTGTCATTTGGTTTCAACACGGAGAGCTTCAGCTCAGAGGAATTCTCTGGCAGCCTCGCTCACAGCACAGCCCCGATAAATAATCAATAATCGCCTCGACCTGTCAGAGAAACCGTTTCCATGTGGGACGGAGGGAGGCGTCTGAGCAGAGAGTTAAATACAGAAATTAAACAGAACCTCGTGTGATTAAAAGAAGTTAGAGAGCAGTAAATAGAAAAGAACTGAAACCTGGAGAGACGTTCAAAGACAATCCAGAATGTCGGACAACTGTAACTTCATAGCATATTTCTCCACTTTTCCAGAAATTGAAGACATTTAAAGCGTAAATCGTGATTTTTGTGAAATTTGTGAGGCGTTTAAGGACCGATGAGGTGAGTTTTCGTCGATTGTTCCTTTCACAGTCTCATATCGGCGTTCAAGGACAGCGGAGAGCGTGGGTCCATCGGACCGGAGGAACCCGGGGGAACCTCCGCCCGCAGATATCGGTGCTCGGCGTTGCGGCGAGCGGCGAGCGGCGAGGCAATGCGCGGCGCCTGATTGGCCGCAGACCAATCTGAGGTCGATGAGGAGTCGAACAAACCCTCCATCAAATGTGAGCCGTGCTATGATCGCCCCGCAGCCTGTTCGGAGGCTGCACACTGCGCCGTGTTTGTCAGCGCCGGTGTGTGTGTGTGTGTGTGTGTGTGTGTGCGTGCGTGGAAACATATCTGTGATAATATAACTGAGAATCATGATGCAAGCTTTTCGCCCAGAGTGCTCTGCAGCTCATTTTCAAATGGTAATTTGCCTTATCCGCAGCAAACTCACTGAGTGTAAGTAAGTGATTATTTGCATGGCTGACAATCATTCGGCTCGCCTGCGGTCTTTTTCCAAACTGCTCCAGTTTGTCCAGTCTTTGAAAAAAAAAAGAAAGAAGAAGAAGAAATAGTGAGGGAGGGCCAGCTCTCTTTGAAACATCCTTTCATTTACCTTATCATTAGACACAAACCGTTAAGACACAGCCAGCCGGCACTTCCTCATAAGTCTGATGAAGGCTCTGCAGCCGCACAAATCTTTGTGATTGTTGAATAAAGACGCGGCCGACGGTTTTTTAAAACGGCCTCCGTCTCACTTTCTGGCGGCGGCTTCGCCTCGCCGTTCTGGGTTTCGGGCGGTCGGGGCACCTCGGGCCGCGGCGGGCGGACGAGCCACGTTTAATCATCCTCAGACCCATTGATCAGACGCGCTGGATGCTGAGTTCCTCCTCTCCGGTTGTTTCCTGATGGCGTTCTTCACGTTTTAAGGTCGTTTATCAGTGAAGCAGCGCCGGCATTCAGGAGGCTAGCAGTCTGCAGAAGTGGGGCAGTGTGGGTAAAAAGTGGAGAAGCCCCGGGGCGAGACGCTCGCACTTAAAACCAGAGATTAATAAAAACCAATTGTGGAAGAAGGCCACCGGCCCGCATTCAATACATGCCAATAACAATGCGGCGCGGGTCTGAGCGAGCCGCCGCAATGAAAAGCTCCGGTCGGCGGAGTCGCTCCTCGCCGCGCTCGCCGCGCTCGCCGCGCTCGTCCATCAATCAGCATTTAGGACATCGACAGCAGCTAATTTAATAAGCAGTGACCTGAGCGGGCAGGAAGCCGGCCCGGCAGACAATGCTAACTCATTTATCACTCCGCTGGCCCGGCGCCCGCCCGTGATGCGTTTAGGTACAGCTGGGTGACTGGACGCTCGGACGCGGCTTCACCTCCGCTTCCTCTGCCGGCGGGGAAATGAGCAAGGCAGCAGAAAGCGCTGCCTTGCGGGCGTTCCTGTGAAACCGGCCGCCGGGGTTGTACTCTGACGGGGCGGAGGATTCCCCCTCCTGGCCGGGATCGGCTCTCTAAAACTCGAACTCCTAACTGCTCCCTCGCGCCCGGGCCGAGCACGGCAGGATGTGGAGCTGCACGCCGGCCGCCGTTGGCCCAGCTCGGCCCGCCGCTCCGGAGGAGGCGGGAAACGCAGTAATGTGGATTTTAATGCGCTCTAATGACCCTTTGTTTGTCCGTCTCGGTCTCGGCCGTGTCTCTTCCCAGCAGCGTCACCTGTAACGGCGAGCGCTAATGAGCAGCGTGACGCCGCTGATGAGGCAGCGCAGTGACACGCTAACGCCCCTGCTAACCTGCTAACCTCCTTTACTGGAGCCAGCGCTCAGGAACGGATGAGAGCCGAGTGCTGAGACGATGGAAGGAGGACCGGTGGCGTGCAAGGCACCGAGCTCCTCAGGGTACCCGCTAATGCTAATGCTAATGCGGCGAGGCGCTCATCTCCCGGTAAACACACCTTTCATGATAAAGTAACAGAGCTGGAGCAGTTTTACTGTTGCTAATGCTAAAGGAGCCGTTTCTGCTCAAGCTACACTTTTATGGATGGAGACGACGCACCTGCTAATGCTAACTGCTACCTAACAGATCAGGGTAGGGATAGCTGCTCATGCTAAAGCTAACAGCAGAGGATTATGGATTTTTTTAGCAGCACAGAGTAACCCCGTGTTTTCTGCTAATGCCAAAATCGGTAGTTAGCATTAATGCTTAGCTAACAGTTGAATGAAGCCACTGCCACTGGTAATGCTAAGCTAACAGCTAAGTCAGACCAAACCTACTGGTAATGCTACGCTAACAGCTAAGTCAGGCCAAACCCACTGGTAATGCTAAGCTAACAGTTGAGTGAGGCTCCAGACACTGATAATGCTAAGCTAACAGCTAAGTCAGGCCAAACCCACTGGTAATGCTAAGCTAACAGTTGAGTGAAGCCACAGCCATGCCAATGCTAAGCTAACAGATTATTGAAGCCACATACGCTGGTATTGCTAAGCTAACAGTTGAGTAAGGACAGAGCTGTTAGCTTACCTTAGCAGTGCTACTTGTAATGCTAAGCTAACAACTAAGTTGGGCCACAGCCACTGCTAATGTTAAGCTAACAGCTAAGTCAGGCCGCAGCCACTAGTAATGCTAACCTAACAGTTGAGTAAGGACAGAGCTGTTAGCTTAGCAGTACCACTTGTAATGCTAAGCTAACAGCTGATTGAGGCCACAGCTACTGCTAATGCTAAGCTAACAGCTAAGTCAGGCCACAGCCACTGGTAATGCTAAGTTAACAGTCGAGTGAAGCCATAGCTACGGCTAATGCTAAGCTAACAGCTAGCAGGGCAGAGACAGCAGCTGGTTGGGGAACTGGACCGGATCAGTCAGGTGTGTCTGCATCAGAACTCGATCCAGATTCTTTGAGCCGAGCTAAACGCTGTTTTTTCCTACGGGCAGTAAAGGAGGCGCGGAGCCGCTGGAGGATCTGGAGCCGCCCTTCAGACCTGATCCTCTCCGCGGCGAAGCCCTGCAGTCCAGGAAATCGATGAGAGAGTGATTAGCGCGGCCGCAGGCAGACTCATGATTATTACCAATAAAGGGAAGTGGATCGATTCCTGTTTTTGTTTGGGGACTTGAAAACCTGGAGCCGGATCAAATCTGGGATCCGGTCATCAGTTTGATTGCCGCTGATTTATGAATCAGCTGATTGGAGCCGCCGGCTGTGCGGCTGGCTCTGGGCTCCGCCCCCCATCTTCAGATTACCTATCGAGTGACGGGACTCTGCCACAGGGTTCCACGGGAGAACACTTCAGAGGACACAGAACTGGAACCGAGCACCCTGACTCTTTACGGAGCGTAGAACTGGAACCTGCAACTCTGATGCTTTATAAAATGTAGAACTGAAATCTAGAACCCTGACACACCATAGAACCGTCACACATCCTGGAACTCAGCCACTTTCTACAACGTTCTCATATTTCAGAGACAACACTTTCCAACTTTTCCTACTTTCTAGAACCTCACATGTTGGGGAACCCTCCTACATTCTGGAACCGCCACAGAAGGGGGGTGGAGGAGAGGGTGGAGGGGGGTGGAGGAGAGGGTGGAGGGGGGGGGGGGGGGGGTGGAGCTGCTCCCTCAGCAGCAGGACTCACAGCTGAGCCTCACTCAGCTCCTGTGATTGAAACGAGGAATCCCCGCTGAGTCCAGACTTTCCAGTTTAGCAGCTCAACTGGACGGATTTCAGTCGTTCCTGGCCGAGCGAGGGGAGAGCGAGGAGAGCGAGGGGAGAGAGCGGGGCCCGGCGGCCAATCAGGACGCAGTCCAGCTGTGTGATGCACATCTTGGATTTTGTTGGGAAAACTGTCTGGACGGAAAGCAAACAAGCAATTGACCCTTTCAAACACAATCAGGTTTAACAGAGCGCTGCTGGACCTGTGTGTGTGTGTGTGTGTGTGTGTGTGTGTGTGTGTCGGTGTGTGTGTGTGTGTGTGTCGGTGTGTGTGTGTGTGTGTGTGTGTGTGTTCAGGTATTTCCTTCTTGGTTTGTGCCCATTTGAAGTCAACATTTCTTTTTTTAGGTTTGTAACGTCTTTAAACCGACAGGTTTTAAAACCCTGATCAGACTCGGCCAATCGCACACAGAGGAGGCGATCAGCTGCTGCAGGTGGGGGCAGGTGGGGGCAGGTGGGGGCCGGTGGGGGCAGGTGAGCCCCTCCTGGCAGGGGCAGGTGTAAGTCACCTGCTGTGGAGGGTATCAGCAGCTCGCACTGATCCCGGGGGGGGGGGGGGGGGGGGGTGACTCAGATAGGATTACAGGTTACTTACACCTGATGACACGAGCTGCTTACACACACACACACACACACACACACACACACACACACACACACACACACAGACACACACACACATGCACGCTCGTGTCGACGTGCCCTGAATCCACACTCATGTTCACCTGTGCATGAAATTGAAGTCGCGGACTTGATTTCGCACAAACACACAAACACACACACTCAGTAAATGGATACACGGACTCCCACGTAGCGGTGGAGGGAAGGAAGCGAGCAAGCATGAGTGAGCACGTACACACACACACACACACACACACACACACACACACACACACACACACACACACAGTGAGGCAACACAAGCTTGTTCTGACAATTGTAGCCATGTTTACACGCATGAGTGTAGAAAGCCAGGCATGCATGCACAAATACAGCCTGAACACACACACACACACACACACACACACACACACACACACACACACACACACACACACACACACACACACACACCTGATCACCAGCAGACTGTTTCCAGGATCGGATCAGCTGATGGGATCTCTTCCTCTCCTGGTTATGCAGACACGTGCGGCCTCGCTGGTTTTAACATCCCATAATATTTAATAAGGAACCATTTGGGAGGGTTTTATTGTTTTTGTAAAACTATCCGAGTACATAAATTCAGAGGCAACAAAGTTTAACGAGCTGCGCTCACCTCGCGGCGCCGCCGGTCTCCCCGGCAGGCCAAATTAATTTTCCGGCCGCTGTTATTTAATATGAGCCGGTCCAGGTTCATCATTACCTGCTGACCCGCCGCGCCGCGCCGCGCCGCGCTACCGCCGCCGCCGCTGCCGCCGCCGGTAGCGCTCTGACAGGACCGGCGTGTCTCCCAGGCCTAATTAGATTTGAAGTCTGCTCCTTTCCAATTGTCAGCCCTCACCTCCAGCTGCAAGAAAGTTTCAGCGCCGCCGCAGCCGAGCGGCCGTGCACTGACCTCAGGTGCGTGTGTGTGTGTGTGTGTGTGCGTGTGTGTGAGGGTGTGTGTTACGCTCTCTTTTCAGAAACAACACCGCAGAGTGTATTTTCATCTCTCAGCATGCGTCTGCTAAACATCACAATCCATCAGAATCGGACGTCTTTATCTCTGTGTGTGTGTGTGTGTGTGTGTGTGTGTGTGTGTGTGTGTGTGTGTGTGTGTGTGTGTGCAGGGGGAGAAACGGGGGCTTGTTTTCACACTTAAGGAAGACATGAAATAGAGTGTCCTTAACTTAATCACCACCTTGTTTTACTACATTTGCATACATTTCCATATTAATTGGAGCGCCGATTAAAATTGGTTTTGTAATTTTAATTAAGTGTCCACGAAGGTATACGATTAGCGCCGTTTAAAATACCGCCTGACACGCCGAGCCGCCGCAGATCCTCCTCGCTCACGCAGGAGGGGATTACTTACAGGGGAGCGCCGCCTTTAAGATGCGCTGGTGGCGTTGGGGGCGGGGCCTGTGGAGCCACCAGGGTCTCATTTCCACTTTCAGATATTTCACTCTGTGTGCAGGAAACCTTCAGAAAGGGACGACAAAGTGTCAAACGGTCACAGTTTGAGTGAACTGTGTGTGAAAGTGTTTCAGTGCTGACAGGAAGTCACTGGAAGTGAAGCAGCTGTTCTCTGAAACACAGAGGTGAACTGTTTTCACATAAGAGGCGAGGATAATCAATTTCAAAATGTTCTGATGTTGACATTTTTCAATTCCTGCTTCAGGAACAAATGTTCCTTTTTTTTTTTTTTTTAATTTGTACAATAATGTGAATTGCCAAAAAAAAAAAAAAAAAAAAAAAAAAAGATTTCTGTTAATAAATAAACTTCTTTTTTTTTTTTTTTAATCGAACCAAATTTATGCTGGAATTTGGAATTTTCATTGAGGCTGCAGGGAACATGCAGTGAGGTTCCAGTGACAGCTGCAGTGCAGTTGCAGCAGGGTTGCAGTGGAGTTGCAGTGAGGTTCCAGTGGCATTACAGTGACAGTTGCACTAGCGGTGGCGTTGCAGTGGCGTTGCGGTGGCGTTGCCGCCGGCCCCGCTGCAGCAGCAGCAGCAGCAGCAGCAGCAGTCCTGGGCTCGCTCGCCCTGCTCGCCCTGCTCGCCGGCGCTGGCAGCAGCCGTCAGCTGGGAAACATTTTGAGGAGTTTTCTCTCCCACACTCCTAATGAGCGCCGCTTCTGCCAAGTCCGATGGCCTGACATGGAACAGAGAGACTCGCGCGGCGTTTTTCTGATGCAATTACGGCCGAGTCGGGGTATCATACTGGGGACTTTTTTGGGAACGTAATCTTACCTCATGCGGGCTTTGGTGTGGTCTGGAAGGTTCTGCAGGCATTTGGAAGCATTTTACTCATAAAATACTTAACCGTTTAAGTGATAGGATACAGTTTCCTGGGCTCTGTCCCCGCTGCCAACCACAGGGATGGAGAGGCAGGGTGAGGAGCTCCTCCACCCCCCCTCCACCCCCCTCCACCCCCCCATGATAATGTGGACCAGAGGTCTTCCCTCAGCTCCTCCTCTGTGATGACGAGCCGTTCTGTCGTCCACCTCAATCCTCAAAGCTGTCTTCTGGGAGCCCTCAGAGTTATGGCATTAGTTTTACTTTATTCCTCCCCCCACCCCCCCCCCCCCCCCCCCACCTCCTCCTGCTGTCTCCACCCTGCCCCCCCCCCCCCCCCCCCCCCCCCCCCACCCGCCCCACTTCGCTCTTAAATTACCTCTTCTTGAGTTACTAAGCTGCCCTAATAGGTACAACCTGCCCGCCGCTCCGTCCCGGGATGGGCCGTACCTCTGCTCCGCCGCCGCCGCCGCCCGCCCTGCTCACACAGGATAAAGAGCTATCCCACGATGCACCCTGTCACACGCGATGGCGAGCCCGGCGCGCTGATTCCTGCCTGGCTCCCGAGCCGCGTCGCCGGCGCCAAACATTTAAATGTGTTTCCTATTTCTTGCTTCGCTGTTGACATCAGAATGTTTCCAACCTCAGTGTTTTATGTGTGTGTGTGTGTGTGTGTGTGTGTGTGTGTGTGCCGCCCCCCCCTACACACACACACACACACACACACACACACACACACACAGACACGCATACGGAGCACTTACATAATTGCACGCGAAGCGCACGCTGAGAAAGTCGCAGTGAAATGAAGCCACATGCAGACGAGGCGACGGCCGTCCGTCTCCAGGCTCTTATTGTGAAGGAGCCTCTGAGGTCACCTGGTCAGGTGAGGAGTTACCGGCCTGGAAGAGACGGATTCGCGTCGTTTCCTCCGTGAGCGGAGGTGTAATCCGGTCTGAGCGACTGAGCAGTGATTTAAGGGCAGATAACGGGAGTGAATTAACGGCAGCGCGAGCGAGGGAAGACGAGCGCCCGAGTTGACGGCGCCGCCGCGGTGCGTTCGGGCGCCTCAGGATTTCCCAGCTCCTGGTAGGTGGCTGTCTGATGAATGGGCGTCCCCGTCATGCCTGAGCATTATCATAAATAAAATAGAGCACAAACGGCAGCCTTTGCGCACTAATGGAATTTGTCAACATGAAAGAAGTGTTATTGAGCCGCGGCGCCGCCGCTCTCCTCTTTGCTGATGCCTTGCCAAATACTTATCCCCTCTCTGGTGAGCGTTTAGTGTTAACTCGCGGCAGCTCCTGGGAATCGCACGGGCGTAATGAAATTACCTCGGCACAAACAAATAGGGTCAAACTCTCAAGGAGACGAGCATTAGGGCCGCGTTTCGCTAATTACGCGCCGCCCGGCGGAGGCTGCGGCGGAGAGCCGGGATCTGCGGGACGGCGCCGTGTCCAATCCCCGGCAAACACGGCATCAGGAGGAGAATCCAGGAAAAGATGGAAAGTTACAAAGGATTACGCTCGACAACTCTCGATTTGCACATGATAATGAAGCGAGTTTCACGGCGATTAGCCGCCGCGGCGCCGGAGCGGCGGCGGGAGTTTTGAAGTGGCTTCCTCCGTACCTGTGGAGAGGCGAGGCCAGACGGGTCGGCGTCCCCCTCGGCGGCGGCGGCGGCCTTCATCAGAACGCCATCTCTCCAGCAGAACAATGCTATCAGAGGCGTTGGGGACGATTCGTCTCACCTGTGTTATCAGCGGCGGCAGAGCAAGAGATGCCATTACCTACAGCGGCGTGACGGAGCGCTTTGTAATTATTGAGCATGCCTCTGTGGTAATTACTTTAGTTTACTGAATTATGAAGGCTGGGGGGGGGGCAGGGGGGGCAGGGGGGGCAGGAGCAGGCTGAAGAGCTCAGACTTTCCTTGGCAGCAGGATCCTCAGACTCTCATCTGCCAGACTGTTGACTGAAAATCGCCCCATCAGCACAAATAAGCAGCATTTCCACCCCCCCACTGCCCCCCTCCCCCCCCCGCCGCCGCCGCCGCCACCCGCTCGCCCTGACAGTCTGACGGAAGACAAAGCTCCCCGGCGAGGGGTCTCAATAAATCAGGCCGGACCACCTATTTCGCCTCCTACATCTCCTCCTCTGGCTGCTGTTGGCCTCCGACTCCGGCGCTGGTGACAACAGCCACCCAGCTGGTAATCCCCCCCCCCCCCACAACACACACCCCCCCACCTCCTCCACCTCCTGCTTAAAATGAGCAAATCGAGGCTGGATTACGCCCGCCAACGTGCTCATAAATTTGGGATTTATCGGGAGGTAAATTGGGATTGACGGAGGAAGCGCCGCTGTCGGGTAATCCCTCCTCGCCGCCGCGGCCTGGAAGCTCGCTGTTGTCTGAGGCGCGGTAAACATCTCCGAACAACGCCGCGGAAACAAAACAAGGCAGGAAAATGTGTCCGACACTGAAAGAATGGCAGAATAATAGATAAATCTCTTGTAGCGCTCCCCCGGCTCTGCGCCTGCCGTCCTTTTCTTCTCTTTCTGATTGTTTTTTTATCGCTGAAGCACATCGGGAGGAAGAACTGCCGGGAGCTGCCGGGTCTGGAGGACGGTTTGCCGCTGAACTTCACCGCCGCTCACATCAGAACCCGCTCCGTCGCTCAGCTGCCGTTCCCTGACCTCTGACCTCTGTCCTCCACTGCTTTCACTCGTTGGTATCAGGTCTCCGTGGAGCGTTGATGATGTCCCGGTCCAGACGGCAGACCTGACCGACAGTCTGACCGGGGTCTGAAGACCAGGGAGGATCTGAGCTTCAAACTGCCAACCAGTCAGGACGCCGGCAGTCAGGTGTGGGCGGGGCCTGAGGGCCGGATAATCAGGTGAGGGTTTTTCCTGTCCGCAGCGGCGGAGGGAAGACAGGAACGCGGACTAACTGGCAGCGAAGGCAATTTGTCGCCGGCGCCGGCTCGCCTTGCTCGCCTTCTCCTGCGGCGTCCAGATTTCCCAGAAGGAATGTGCTTCGCTGTAATTCATCACCGGCGCGGCGCGGCAGAGCGCTCGTTCCGCCGGTGAAATATGAGTCAGTGCGCCCGGCCGCTTTCACACGCCGGCTTCGCTGAATGGAGCTTTATTTTGGCGAGCTCCCACAAGATACTCCAACACCTTTCTTCTGCCGCCGCGACGCGCCGTTTGTCAGACGTCTGCAGACACGCGAGGCGCACAATAAACATCAAGCGCCGAATTACCGGCTTTGATTCCCGCCGTCCCGTAAAGACGTAAAGCGCGCCGCACTCCGTCTTCCTGTAACGACATGCCTGGACCGCAGCGCCTGGCGACGGCGTTCAGGTTCGGGCCGGGGCGGCGGGACGGCGGCGCTGGAGGAGCGAGGGGGTCCGCTCCGCTGGACGACCGGATGCTCCGGAACGTGTTGCAGGTTTTGACGGAGAGCGAAGGTCTCGCTCTGGAACGCCAGGAGCCCGATGGGTCCCGGGTCGCTGGATTTCCTGTCTGAGGTGAAAGTTTGGCGCTCCTGACCCAGCAGCCGGCTCATCCGTCTGCCGCCGGCTGCTGGGTAAGCTCAGGTGTCACTTTCCCTCCACGCCTGCCGGCTCCTCTTCCTCACAGGGAATTAGGCGATGAGTCCGGCCGCCGCCGCCGCCGCAGAGCCTTCACCTCGTCAGCAGCCTCTGCCGCGCTCAGCCATTTTTCTCATAACGCCGCCGACTTTGGGGGGCGGGCGGGAGGCCATTTAATGCACAGTAAACAACTAAAGCACTTCAAGCCTCTAAATCCCGACAGGAGCAGCGAGGAGGAGGAGGAGGAGGAGGAGGAGGAGGAGTGATGAGGGGAGCTGAGGGAGACGCTCTCTCCCGGTGGGAGATGACAAATGCCATCTGTCCTGAGCGCAGCGCTTGTGTTAATCCTCGCCGGGTCCCGGCAGGCCCACATCCGACTCTGCGACCTCTGCACCCTCCTCCCCGCCCCTCCCCGCCCGCTCATCCTTTCACCGCTCTCTGCCTCCGCCGGGCGGGCGGCGGACGCTCCGGATGGAGCCTCCGCCCGCGGGGGGCGGAGCTCAGCCCTCCGTCACCGCGATGCCGGCCTGTTCGGTGGATTCAGGGTGAAACTGGGAGGCTCTGCAGGAAGCGTGGCGGCCGCCAGGTAGAGCTAGCTCCAGAGCTCCATCCTGAAACCCGTCCAGAGCTGGATGAAGTGAGTAAAGATGGCCGCTGAGTGGACCTTCTGCTGAGTCGACTGTTTCACATCAGCTGGTCCTAAAACGAAGAACAGTCAGCCTGACTGCAGTCGGAGTCTCCTGTCAGCTGCAGTCCACAGCTAGCTTACAACCACATTAGTACCCAGCATGAGTCCAGATCTGTCCAGAAACCAGCTGAAGGGAAGTGATCCCTGAAGAGGTCCGGTCAGATCTGGTGTGGTCCGGTTCCGTCTGGACTCGGTTCTGCTCAAAGTGACTCAGGAAAGAGAGGAACCGTGTAGACGGAGTAAAACCAGCGTTCCTGTCTCACTCTTTGTGGACACAGTCTGGTTTTGTCTTTGGACCGTGAAGTCCAGACCCAGTCCAGCTGTGTGTGCACGTGCGCGCGCCCGTCAGCCGGTCCGGTCTGCAGACCGGCCTCGTGGAACCATAGCGAAGCGGTGAGCGGCTGGAGCGGCGGGTCCTGCCTCACCGAGCTGTTCTCCTTCAGCGGTTCTGAGAGTCCCGGTCTGGACTCGGACTCCAGCGCCGGCGCCGAGCCCGGCGCTATCCAGCAGCTGAGGCAGCGTCGGAGCGTGAGGGGTTAAAGGTTCACGCATCACCTGCACCCCCCCTCCCATCATTCCAGCTCCTTTATGGACTCGGAGTGATAGAAACACAAAATGAGGTGAGAAATGAGTAATTAATCGGCGGTGGGTGCCGGGGCCGCGGCGCCGCCCGGCCCGCCCGGCCCCGCTCGTCTGCCGCACATTAACGGGCTAATTTTCAAAATCTAGCGTGCAGTCAATTTCCCAAGATGCCTTGGGGGGGGGTAAAAGGTAGGAGATGACAGGAGGGGCTAATTTTGCCCGCCTTATTTACCCCGATGCATCATCCGCCGGCTGCGGCCTGACACCGCTGACGCCGGGATTGAAATTAGCCCGAGTGCGGCTGGCGCCGAGAATTTATGACGCCGCTCCCGTATTTGTTTGTTGGATGTGTGTGTGTGTGTGTGTGTGTGTGCAGTGAATACATCAGAGGAGCAGAAGAAGAGGAGGCGCAGGGAAAACCGGGGGAAATACATCTTTTTAATAACCGTCGGTGAGGTTAATGCAGCTTACCTTAGAGTGCCGACAGCGGCGGGGGGAGGGGGGGTTATCTGACAGGGGGGGAGACAGACGGCGCTCAGAGAGACTTTTAAAGCTGAGTTTACCTACACAGGAGTCAGGCCTCGGTGTGTGATCGCGATTTGTCGTACAGGAGGAGGGGGAGGAGGAGGAGGAGGAGGAGAAAGGGGTGAGGAAGAGCGAGGGAAAAAATCAAACTCTTAATACTGTTGTGTGCCTATAACCATCTGTCACAGCGAGCCTGGAGATGAGGCTGAGATTAGGAGGAATAAACGCCGGGGCCGCGGAGCATCGGTAAAGCCTTCAGGGCAGCAACAACAAAAACAAGGAGGAGGAGGAGGAGGAGGAGGAAGAGCAGGGAAGAGAAACGAGCCAAAAAAACCCGAGTGAAGGGGGGACGCTCCAATTCTGAGGCAGTCATGGATTACAGATCGTAACCTGCACCGACATCCTGGGGGGGGGGGGGGGGGGGTTTAACAGCCTCACTCCTGATGATGATGGTGATGATGATGATGATGGTGGTGGCGGCGGCGGCGCTGCTGATGGCGGTAATGACGCCGCTCGCATGGTTTCATCTTGCGTTACTTGAAACAGAAATGAAAAGAAAGCGCAGCTGAAAGGAAATAGTGTCTTCTCCTCTCTCGCTCCCCCCCTCCCGATTGCCGGGGGCTTAAGGAAAGGCATTTGGTGGCTCCTGAGGCATCCACGGATCCCCCCTCCTTAAATTTACCGTGAAGGTTCTTAGAGTCCCCATTCAGGCAGGATATTCTGGTTTATTGCTTTCAGAAGACAAACCTCACAGAAGTACAGTCCCCGGCAGAAAGAGGCCGCTCGCCTTCCCTCCTGAATTATCACGTACAATATGACACAGAAGGCGGCTCGGGCTTCTTAAGGTGCTTTACATCCTCACAAATTGAGGTGCGGGGCATGAAACTCACTGTAATTTACCAACAATGCTCTGCTCTGCTAATTAATTTGCACCTCAAAGCAGCAGCCGCTCGCTCTGCGCTGAAAAGGTGAAAGAAGCATCTCTATACGAGGTTTTATTTCCGCAGGAAACGCTGGATTCCATTCAGGGTCCCGCTGTATGTGAATCACTGTGTTTTGTGAGGCTGTAAAACAAAGTGTGTTTCATTAAATCACACACGTATAAACACATCCGCACAATGACGGCAGGATTCACACACTGATTCAACGCATCCCAGTTTCTACACAAACAAGATGAAAATACCGGCGAATAAAACTGCAGGAGAGCCTGGAACCGCCGCACGGCGGCCATGTTTGACCATCAGAGTGATCCAGAATCCACTTCATCCGGACCGGAGCCTGAACCAGGGCTCAGCCAGTCTGAAACCAGGTCCCGATTCCAGAACTCGCCCACAACGAGATGAGGACTAAATAACTGGAACTGAGTAAAATCAGTGGAAACACTGAGCGATCTGAGACCATCAGAGTCTGGAATGAGTCTGAAACCAGGATCTCACACCCCTGAAGACCAGGGTCAGTCTAGTCTGAATCTGGTTCCTATCGATGTGGAATGAAGGAGACGTCAAGACCCAACAAATGCTGTATGTCTGGAATCAACTGGTCTACCGCTTGTCTACAACTCGTCCACAGGAAGTCTAAAACGAGTCTACAAGTGGTCTACAACTAGTCCACGAATGTAAAACTAGAGTCCAAGTGGTCTACGAGTCTACAGCTACTCTAATTCTGGTCTACGAGTCTACAACTAGTCCACAGTGTGTCTACAGCTAGTCCACAATGAGTCTAAAACTAGTCTCCAAGTAGTCTACAACCAGTTCACAAATGTGAAACTAGTCTACATGTGGTCTACGAGTCTACTACTAGTCGACAGCAAGTCGAAAACTAGTCTATAAGTAGTCCACAACAAGTCCACGACGAGTCTCAGACTGGTTTCATACCAGGACAGTCCAGGACCGGGCTCTCCTGGGTCGGTGGGGGGTCCAGACCATCGACGGACCAAACACACCGATAGTGTCATGTAATTACAGCAGCTGCTGGTTTGGGGGCGCTGTCGGTCCAAAAGAACACTGGAACCGGGACTCCCGTCCCAGCAGCCGGCTAGCGGTTAGCGGCTAACGGCTAACCACATGCCACCATCATTTGGAACGGGTCCACAAAGAGAGAATATGGAGTTTTACTTTGAAGGGAGCTCCACATTTAAATTTCTGTCAGTTTGAATTGAATTTTATTTTGAAAAACGCTTCATTTCCGTTATCGCTTCTTTCTGCGCTGAACTCCATCAGTTTATTATTTTTTTCCTCCATTCATTTCTAAACCATCTCTGGAGTCTTTTTATACACCGTCCTGTTGGTCCATGGGGGAAAATAAAAAGAAAAAAAAGTTTTTCAAAACCGGTCCAAGGAGCAAGAAAGGTTGATTAGCACTGGTCTACAGCTAATATCAAGCTACCGCTAATCTGAAGCTGGTCTACAGCTAATATCAAGCTACCGCTAATCTGAAACTGGTCTACAGCTAATATCAAGCTACCGCTAATCTGAAACTGGTCTACAGCTAATATCAAGCTACCGCTAATCTGAAACTGGTCTACAGCTAATATCAAGCTACCGCTAATCTGAAGCTGGTCTACAGCTAATATCAAGCTACCGCTAATCTGAAACTGGTCTACAGCTAATATCAAGCTACCGCTAATCTGAAGCTGGTCTACAGCTAATATCAAGCTACCGCTAATCTGAAACTGGTCTACAGCTAATATCAAGCTACCGCTAATCTGAAACTGGTCTACAGCTAATATCAAGCTACCGCTAATCTGAAACTGGTCTACAGCTAATATCATGCTACCGCTAATCTGAAACTGGTCTACAGCTAATATCAAGCTACCGCTAATCTGAAACTGGTCTACAGCTAATATCAAGCTACCGCTAATCTGAAACTGGTCTACAGCTAATATCAAGCTATCGCTAATCTGAAACTGGTCTACAGCTAATATCAAGCTACCGCTAATCTGAAACTGGTCTACAGCTAATATCAAGCTACCGCTAATCTGAAACTGGTCTACAGCTAATATCAAGCTACCGCTAATCTGAAACTGGTCTACAGCTAATATCATGCTACCGCTAATCTGAAACTGGTCTACAGCTAATATCAAGCTACCGCTAATCTGAAACTGGTCTACAGCTAATATCAAGCTACCGCTAATCTGAAACTGGTCTACAGCTAATATCAAGCTATCGCTAATCTGAAACTGGTCTACAGCTAATATCAAGCTACCGCTAATCTGAAACTGGTCTACAGCTAATATCAAGCTACCGCTAATCTGAAACTGGTCTACAGCTAATATCAAGCTACCGCTAATCTGAAACTGGTCTACAGCTAATATCAAGCTACCGCTAATCTGAAACTGGTCTACAGCTAATATCATGCTACCGCTAATCTGAAACTGGTCTACAGCTAATATCAAGCTACCGCTAATCTGAAGCTGGTCTACAGCTAATATCAAGCTACCGCTAATCTGAAACTGGTCTACAGCTAATATCAAGCTACCGCTAATCTGAAACTGGTCTACAGCTAATATCAAGCTACCGCTAATCTGAAACTGGTCTACAGCTAATATCAAGCTACCGCTAATCTGAAACTGGTCTACAGCTAATATCAAGCTACCGCTAATCTGAAACTGGTCTACAGCTAATATCAAGCTACCGCTAATCTGAAACTGGTCTACAGCTAATGTCATGCTACCGCTTATCTAAACTAATCCCCAAGAAATCTGAAGCTCAGTTTGATTGTGCTCGAGTGTCCCGATCAGTCCTGAGCGGCTGGTCTGAATCTGGTCTAAACCTGGTCTAACCTTTTTCCAAAGCTGGTCTAACCCCTGTTTACTCTGGTCTGACTCTGGTCTAAAACTGGTCTTTCAGGCTTGCAGCGCTTCTTTAAAATGAGCTGTTAGTTTGAATGTGGTCTAACTCTGCTCTGAACTTGGTCTAACTCTAGTCTGATCCTGGTCTAAGACTGCTCTAAACCTGACCTGGTCTAATCCTGGTCTATCTGCAGTCTAGCACTGGTCTAAACCTGGTGTGATCCTGGTCTAATCCTGGTCTCACTCTGGTCCTGGGGGTTTGTGGACCTCCTTTGAGACGGGCTGTCTCAGCTCCTGACTGGACGGATGAGACGTGTCTTGTGTCTCTGCGGCGGCGGCGGCGGGACTGAAGGTCGCCGGTGACGAGACGCCGGTCTGACTCAGAGACACCTGGAGGACAGCGGGACGCCGGCCGGGAGCGCGCACGAGGCGGACGCCCCGTCTGCGCCCGGCGGAGGACGACCCTGCCGTCTCCTCGGAGATGAGAGGTGCGGCGAGGACTTGGAGCCGCGCTCGTTTACCCACAATTCCTTGTGTTTCGGGGTTGTTTTCTCCACTTGTTTGGGATTTTCTATCGCCTGGAGGACGACTGACAAGCTGTATGCTGAGGCTCTTCTGTCTCTGACCCCGTGTCTGCAGTGTGTGTGTGTGTGTGTGTGTGTGTGTGTGTGTGTGTCTGCAGTGTGTGTGTGTTGCCCTTCCCGCTGCCCTTGTCATACTGGTCCCAGTGCTGCAGGGCTGGTAGCTGGTTGGACAGCTCGGGTCAAGGTCTCCCCTCCCCTGATCTGACCGACGGGCTGTCACGTCAACAAGCCGACCGCTGGCCGGGTCTGCAGGCTCACACACACACACACACACACACACACACACACACACACGCAAGCTTTTCATGCAGTGACGAGCTTGCACACACTCAGATAAACAATCAGTCGCGTGTTCAGATAGTCTGAAGCACACACACACACATTAACAGAGTCTCTTTATGCAGGCATGTACTGTGCGCACACACACACACACACACACACACACACACACACTCTCTCTCTCTCCCTCCTGCAGATTGACAGTAAGGTTTATTGCTGCTAATACTCGCAGCTGTGGAGGCCGAGCAGCAGCATCCTAATGGGAAATGGACTCATTTCCGAGCGGGATGGAGGGAAGGGCGCGCCACACGCCCATATTTGGTCAACGGGGGCGTTTAATCTGACTTCCTGCCGGTGCGTCCGAGCGTCGGGGCGTCCGGTCCTCGCCCGGCGGAACTTTCCCTGCTTTCTGGCCTTCTCGGAGCAGGAAGCGGCGCGGTCGGTGTTTTGGGTGTGTGTGTGTGTGTGTGTGTGTGTGTGTGTGTGTGGAGCTGGAGGAGAGAGAGCGCCACCTAGGGAGGGAACGCCGAGACGAACACGTGACAGCTGAGCGTGGTGTTTCTGGGCGGATCCACTGGAAACACAGAAACAGTTTCTGCTGTAAATCTGTGGAAAGTGACAGATTGTTGCTCTTCCTGCTCATTACTGTCACGGCGCCGCGCTCGCCGCCACGCTCGCCGCCGCCGCCGCCCGTGCAGAGCGGTTTCTGCATCTGAACCAGTCTGCTGCTATTTTGGACTTTTCTTCATTAAAGCCATTAGTGTTTCATGAGGCAGTGCGGCGGCCTCGCGCTAATTAGGTGTCTATATTTCTATATCTCCTTATTGGATTTATTTTATATTGTGCTTAATAGTAAATAGTGTTTGAATTTTAAA
This sequence comes from Salarias fasciatus, assembly GCF_902148845.1. Classification (NCBI taxonomy): domain Eukaryota; kingdom Metazoa; phylum Chordata; class Actinopteri; order Blenniiformes; family Blenniidae; genus Salarias; species Salarias fasciatus. The sequence goes on from NW_021941230.1 coordinate 17,396,421, forward strand.
ACACACCTCTTGGGTGCAACTTAAAGGGGAATTTTTAATCACATTTTCAGTAAATGAAAGGCGCCGGCCGGCTGAATGTGTCCTAATGAGTTTGCAGGTTTCTTAAGCAGAAACACACTGATTATATTTTCATCTGTGTGTTTTCTGTTCAGTCTCCTCCCCTCGCCGGTCGCAGCAGGAGGCGGTCCGGAATGGGGGGGTGGGGGTCATCATGGCCATCATCACCGGGGGTAAGAGAGGGATGCTGGTTAGTTTGGGGGGGGGGGGGCTGCAGGGTGGGGGGGTTGACATAGCTGATGATCGCGGCCGTCAGTTGCCTCAGCAACCTTATTTTTTTATTTTATTTATTTTTCATCATTTATTGCTGGGGCCCCGGTGATGAGGCATGCTAATGTAGCGCCGCCGCCGCCGCCGCCATCACGCCGCCGCCGCCTCTACCTGCTGATGGGCGAGGGACTCGTCTCCTGCGTTTCAGCCTGGCTTGACAATTAAGACCTGGGCGACTGTAGCCAGGGGTTAATACCGCTCATTAAAAGAACTAGGTCATTAGCGAAGAATCAAGGCTCTTAAGGCGGCAGGGGATGTGGGGTGGAGGGGGGTGGAGGGGGGGTTGATGGAGAGGAGCAGGAGGAGGAGGAGGAGGAGGGGCGGCGGCGGCGGCGGTGGCAGGAGCAGTGTAGTAAACTCTGCATCCCAGTGAACACGCGGCCCCTTACATTAATTAACCTCCCTTTTTCCTTGTTGGGGAGGTGTGTGTGTGTGTGTGTGTGTGTATGTGTGTGTGTGTGTGTGTGTGTGTGTGTGTGTGTGTGTGTGTGTGTGTGTGTGGTGTGTGTGTGTGTGTAAAAATCCTCTGTTATCATATATGCACATGGCTGTACACCAATTAATTGCAGGGAGAAAAAAAGAGAGGGAAAGCTAGTTTACAGTCGTCCCTGTGGTGGCCCCGTGTTCCTGTGTGAGCCCGAGTTACATTATTTCACAGAGATGAAGGCGGGGGGGGGCGAGGGGGGGCGAGGGGGGGTCTAATGTCTGTATGATGAGTAAAAAGGGTATTAAAATTAAGGAGGGAATCATGGCAGGAATCAGCCTTTGCTTTACCACAGGGGAGAGCAGCGAATAAAAGCCACGGAAATGAAAATAAATAAGCTCTGCTAATGCCTCACCTTAAGGAGAAGGGGAGCCGCGCCCGCCGCCGCCGCCGCCCGCCCGCTACCCGCCCGCCCGCCGGTAATTTGTTTGTGGACTTTATTACTAAGCTCCACGCAGGCCGTTGGACCTTCAGCGAGCAGAGCTGGCGGTTCTAAAACAGACGTTAAACTGGTGACGGAGCAGGAGGGTTAACGGCAGGTTTCACCAGGAATGACAGACTCTCTCTCTCTCTCACACACACACACACACACACACACACACACACACACACACACACACACACACACACACTGTAAATTCTGGTGGAATTCTTCAGTTTTTTATGAAGTTTAATCCAAAAACATGTAAAGCAAAATGAATAGAAATTTAAAATGTAAAGCTTCATTTACAGTTTGTTAGAGGTGTGTGTGTGTGTGTGTGTGTGTGTGTGTGTGTGTGTTCGTTCTCGAATTTCTCAGCTCTACTTTAATGCAGGAACGTTGGATTTCTCGACCTCCTTCCTCACTGTTTTACGTGTCGGTGGATTTATGAGGTCAGAACAGCTCCTACTAGTGGCCACACAGGAAAACTGCACCGTTTTCAGCGTTTCTGTCTCTGCCGTGCGAAGGAATGTGATTTTCAATGGAAAACACAGAAATGGCGTATTTTGACAGAGGAAAGACGAGGGAATGAAGACGCCGTAGAAGCGAAGAGAAGGAGCGCCGCTCCCTGGAAAACCCGCGTTTTGTTTCCAGTGCTGGAAATTCTTCTCTTCCACCTGAAAAACCAGCCGCCGCCGTGAGACGGGCGAGTTTCACCCTGCTGAGTAGGGCTGCACGATTTTGACAAAAAACCTAATTGCGATTTTTCTGACCAATAATGCGATTGCAATTCGATTTGCGATTTTCACATTTTATTCTTTCAAATGCAGAAAACAGCAAAAATTATGGTCGAAAAAAATTCTTGTTACTTTTACATGGTGTTGCTCAAGTTGACACATAAAATAACCTAATGTAAACTACATTGACAAAGCTTCAGGCAGCGGCAGCAGAGACACCACCGTGCTGTCTGCATCACGTTTGAAAAAAAAAGTGCGTCGTTTTAATGAAATAACAAAAGAATCACCCAATGCTGTCGAAATTGGAATTCAAAACTGGTCTTGCTTGCATGGTTCACAGAAAATTACTTAGACAACAGTTTTCAACGTCAAATAAATGAAAATTAAAAAAAAGAACCGCAAATAGGCACCACTGTGAAACCAACTTCAACTCGAAAAAGAAAACTCGCCAGCCACTACAGATAAAGGGTAAAAAAAAAAGAATCCTTATTGCTGTAATATTCTTAGATCACAATCAGTTCAGTAATCCTACTTTGGGTCGTCTTCCCTCATATTCTTGGGCTGCGCTGCATGTTTTCATGGAGAAAGATGAGCGCATCGACATGCGCTGGATGAAGGCAGGAGCTGTCGGGTGATCGGGTGAGAGACGGAATAACCTACGACTTGTCGACATTTCTGTGATGTGTAGCAGAGTCTTCAGGTGTTGGTACAAATTAGACGTATTTCCTCTGGATCTGGCTGCTGCACAGCGACACAATCTACATCTGGCTCCACGTCGTTTTTTTTCAAACCCAAAGTCCAAACAACTGAACTACGATTCTTTTTTAATACCAGCTGCTCCGCTCCCTCTTCTGCTGTCATCAGTCATTTTCACACCGTGAACGAATCACACTGAAAACTTTTTGCTCCTCATGACACCGCAAAGCACACGCGCAGGGTTTGTTGTTAGCAACCTGACGCTAGTTAGCTGCAGCAGTGCAGTGCATACATACTTGCTTCCTGTTGTCATTTCTGATTGGCCGGTGACCCGGAACGCGAGACTCGAACGTTTTGATTGTCACTCAAATGCCTCGAAAAACCTCAGCCCTGTGCGGTTTGGTTACCGCAGTAGTTAAAACCTCAATTTCGATTAGATGTCGGTTAATCGTGCAGCCCTACTGCTGAGGATGTGTCGCTGCGACGGTAATGCTAATGCTAACAGTAATACTGATAAAGCCAATAAAAGCGGTTTTTCACTTATAATAAAAGCCCGTCAAGGTGTGCGTGGTGTGAATGGAGGCCCAGGCGGCGTGAAGCTCTTTCTGGGCTCCTCTTTGTCGACACGTGGGGAAACCAGGCGTGTCCGCCGTCCCCGTCGTCTCTCGGCGTCTCGACAGACCTGGACCTGGACGTCTCCATTCAGCCTCTGCTCTGAGAGGTGGCTCCTCTTTCATTTCTGACAAAGAGGTGCTGAATGAGCTCCGGTCGGGCCCCGGCGTGCGACACTGTGTTCATCTGCTAATTTCTCAAGCGTCATAATGAGGCGGCGGCGGCGGCGGCGCCATTTGAATGTAAATGATATCATACTTGAGCTGGGCCTAATTCAGCCATACATATTTAATCCGGCATATTATCAGCCGCCTGCGCCACCTGATGGGGCTGCACGGCGGCGAGCGGGTGGAGAGCCAGCCGCCGCTCCACCGCGCCGCCGCCGCCTACCTCCATCTCCCAGAATGCCGCACAGCTCAGCGGAGCTGGCGGTTCTGGGACACTCCTCAGGGTTGGAACCCCGTTTGCCGGCTCTACAGATTTCCCGTCTGGAAGCTCAGACGGTCGTTGGGTTTGTAAAGTGCTGAGGCGGCGAGCGCCGCTCGGGTCCTCCAGAAACCACCGACCGGAGCCGCTCTCACCTTGCGTGTCGCGCTGGGCGGCGGCGGCGGCGGCCCGCTGGGCGGCGGCGCCGGCCCCTAATTGCTGCTGTAGGAGGGCAGCAAATAAGAGTTTTGCTCAATTAAGCAATACGGCGCAGCTGAGGACGACACCTGTGCCGGCCGCCGCCGCCGCCGCCGTTCTGCAGGCGGCACGGCCGATTACCCTCTGGAGTGCGCCGCTCGCTCCGCCGCCTCCCTACCTGGCGCAAGGCAGGGAATAGCGCGCGCAACCGCGGCGTGTTTAATTGCTCTCCGGGCGCCGACGCGCTCTCGTGTTTGGAGTGTTTAATTTTCGCCCGCCTGGCGTAGCGGCGAGCGACGAGCGGCGCCGGCTGCCAGTTGGAGGAGACGGCGGCGGAACCTGCGAGTCGCTGGAGCGCGGAACGACGTCCTGCTGTTTCCCTGTAAGAGGCGGCGGCTGAAATTACCTGTTTACATTCAGCCGGGTGTTAACCGGCAAGCTGCCGCCGCCGCCGCCGTTAGCTCGCCGTTACTTCATTACACACGGCTAAAAACACACCTGGGGAGTCACTGAGCCTGGCGCTGCTCCCGGTGGGGGCGGGGCTTAAGCAGGACGACAGCAGGCTTCAGTGCAGACCCGGTAGCGGCGAGCGAGACGTGGTCGTCGTGGCGTTAGAACGGCGTCATCAGAGGCTTTAAAGTCCACTTTGCTGTTCGCCGGCTGCCAGAAGCCGCGCCGCCGTGGAGCCAGTAATTAGCCCCCCCCCCCCACAGACGCTCGCCGGATCACATCAGATGCTGAAACACGCTAATCTGGGCGTCGGACTGGCCGGTACCGGCGCTCTCCCGGCGCTCCCGGTTCCCCCCAACACAAACAAAGCCGCCTCTCTCCGCCTCAAAGAGCGAGAAAGTTGGTGAACAGATGTCAGTCGTCGTGTTTATCTCGGCGGTTCTCCGCCGCTCGTGCGCGGATCTTCTATCAAAGAGGGCTTATCCGAATAAAGTGCTTAAAAGCTTTTCAGACGCCTGGTGATCTGAACAATTTCTGGCTTGATCTGCAGACTAAACAAACCATAATGATGCAAGCTTGTGTAAAGATGTACACAGCAGTCCGACAACAAACGCTGCGCTTGATGTTTTTATTAATGTTCTCTGCTCTGCCTCTTTCGCCGCGTCGTTGTGGAACGGCGGCGGCGGGCCGGGCTCGCTCCTGCCGAGGTGCGGCGAGGAAGGCCCGTCTTTAAATGCAGGCGCACACGCTCCCCCCCCCGCCCCTCCCCCCGCCCCCGGCCCGGCGCTTCCCCCGGGACGGCGTAATCAGAAATATTCAAATGCGCAGAGACAACAATCCTGCAGAAAAGGTGTGTTTTCCGGGACGATATAATAATCCGCCGCCTCGCGGAGAGAGCGCCGCGCCGCATTAAGTTTTTAACACAAAGTTGGCAGACGTCCTCTCAAGACCTGCCGGTCTCATTTCAATGCAGCGATGGCGGCGTCCTCTGAAGTCCCGACTCCTGCCTCACACGACGGCGGCGAGATCCGCTCGCTGGAGCCAATCAAAAGACCTGAATTCTATTTGTTTTGTTTCAAGGGAGGACGACAAAGAAGGCCTCAAGGTCTTCTTCAAGATGGCTGTGAAGCCCGGGAGGCGGCGGCGGAGGACGGCCAGCTCTTTCAAGTGTCCGTCCTTGGTGGGACCTTTGCCGCGGCGCCAGGTACGCGGCGTTTCCGGAGGGGAGGGGCTGTTGTTTCATGTCAGCGCGTGGTGGGGAGTTATTAATATTCTCAAAGACAGAATTTTCTCCCCCGGATTGAAATAATGGATCATACTTAAAAGGGGAAGAACTCATTTCAGGTTTTAATACGGTAAGCCTGTTGGAACCAATTATTGGAGGTGCCTTGCTATTGTCATCTTGCGTTTCTCCTTGAGGAGATTAACTGGCAGCGCCGAAAAGGCCTGCAGTATCCGGGATTTCGCTCATTCCCAGAGTCTGCCTCAAATGAAATATTTCCCTTCATTTCTCTGTGTGTGTGTGTGTGTGTGTGTGTGTGTGTGTGTGTGTGTGTGTGTGTTCCACGTATTTTGGCTTCATGTTCTACCTAATTATTGCAATTTGATCCTAAAGCAGGAGTGGCCTAATCCTCTGCTGTACTGCAGAAATCCGGTTTCTCAAACTTTGGTGATAAATTTGGCCTGTTTTAATAGAGACTGGGGAAGAGGAGCAGAAGGATGAGCAGAGGAGGAGAGGAGGAGAGGAATCCTCCTCTTCCCGCTCGGTGACAGCTCCAGTTCCTGATCCGGTTCCTGATCCGGTTCCTGATCTGGTTCTTGCTGCGGTTCCTGATCAAACGTCCTCCTGTCCAGATGATTCTGAAGAGAAAACGCTCATCTTTAGTCCTGCTTTTGGTTTAGTTTATGTTGAATTCGGACTGTAAAAGATTAATTTTTTTGATCGCGATTAATCGCATCATTTCCATAGTTAATCACAATTAATCCCTCTTTGAATTGCGTTATTTAAACGGTGTTGTTTTGTTTTTGAAGGCAGATTTCAGTTGATAGCGTAAAGCACTGGTCAGTCCGTCGGTTCAGAAGTGGATTTAAAGTGTGAAGTTTGAGCTTCCTGCAGCGACCGGTGTCTCACCGGAGCGTCTCCAGCGGGAATCGAACGGACAGGATTTCCCTTTTCACCTGGTTGGATGTTCTTTCAAAATAAAAGGCCCTGTGGACCAACTTAACACAATGCTTCTGTTGAAAATACAGTTTTCAAACAGAAAAAGAGCAACATGATGTGGTGAAACACGATTAAATAATTAATCTTTAGTCATCAGTGAATTAATTAATCACGATTAATGCGATTAACTTGGACAGCCCTTCGTGGAACATTTTAAAAATGGTAGATGGTACTGCATAAAACTCAACCACGTCCTGTTCAGTGTTTCTGCCATCTCCGTGGAAACGGGCGTCGTTGTCAAAGCGTTGCCGTGTGAAACGTCTCTGAATCAAACATGCAACACTGCTGCGTTGTCGCGTGAGGCGTTGTCGCGGAGACGATCCTGAGCGTCGTAAAGCAGAGTGTAGTGTTAACACCGAGCCGCCTGTAACACCTGAACGGTCCTCTCTTCTTCACTGAAGGCCTCACTGCAGGGGGAGCCCGGTTCGATTCCAGGCTGCAGGGCTGTCGCTTCACGCTGTGCAGCTTCCTCCGACCTGAACCCGCCGGCAGGAGGACTCCTGGGTGTGGGCGCAGCTGCAGGCGGTGGGCGACCCTCCTGGGGACTTGAACCTCAGATTGAGGACCGCTCAGAGCCAGTGTAACGTGCTGTCGTGTGTTTCTCCTCCTCTCCTCTCCGTCGGCCGCCGACGCTGTGAACGGCGCTCGTTATCAGCTGGTGTTATCACACCTCAACCTCGGTGCAGGACACACTGCTTTCTGTCCTCCTCCTCCACCTCTCCCTCCTCCTCCTCTACCTCCTCCACCTCTCCCTCCTCCTCCTCCTCCTCCACCTCCTCTCCCACCTCCTCCTCCTCCTCCTCCTCCTCCTCCTCTCCCTCCTCCTCCACCTCTCCCTCCTCCTCCTCCTCCTCCACCTCCTCTCCCACCTCCTCCTCCTCCTCCCTCCTCCTCCTCCTCTCCCTCCTCCTCCTCCTCCTCCTCCTCCTCCTCCACCTCCTCCTCCTCCTCCACCTCCTCCTCCTCCTCCTCCTCCTCCTCTCCCTCCTCCTCCTCCTCCTCCTCCTCCTCCTCCACCTCCTCCTCCTCCTCCACCTCCTCCTCCTCCTCCTCCTCCTCTCCCTCCTCCACCTCTCCCTCCTCCTCCTCCTCCTCCTCCACCTCCTCCTCCTCCACCTCCACCTCCTCCTCCTCCTCCTCCTCCTCCTCCTCCCAGCACCACCAGGAGTGAGTGTCGTTCTTGGATCATTACTCCTCAAAGAAATGTGAGCGCTTGCTGCCATTTAATTTTTGCTGCTCTCCAAACGCAGTCAGTCATTAGGAATCGGAGCTGTCACGGCCGTGCCGTTTTTGGTGCGCGGTGTTTGTTGCCTCATTTCTTTTAATTTTATCTCCATTAGCTTAATTCTTTTTTAATATTTCCATCTAACGAACTTTACAGTCCATTTTGTCTCAGTGTCTTGCTAAGCGAGTTTTATGAAGCAGGCAGTTGGCTTTTCCATTTGAGAGCGGGGGAGGGGGAGGGGGGGTAATGGAGGGAGGGGGGGGCGGCGATGCCTTTGTCAGCTTATTTTTGGCACCTTAGCTAGCAGTTCTGCTCCTTCGCCTTGATTATACAAGCAAACAACTGCATGAAGTTCATTAACAATAAAGCACGGGCTAATTAAGCGCAGCCTCTCAGACAAACCGGCGCTGTCGTCCCGCACGTGTTCGCCGCTGATTGAGCTGTTAAACATTTACCTTCACTCGTCTTTCACCCCACGCGGCCGCCCGCCGCCGCCGCGCTCGTAAACACTCCGCCCGGAGCTCCGGCGGCCCGGCGGGCGTTTGAACGCGCCGTCTGCAGGTCGTGACGTACCGCCCTCCGACCCGCCGTCCTCACGCCGTTCGGCTGATCGCTGAGAGTCTGAGGACAGTCAGGACCTCTTTATCCTCGTTTTACTCCAGTATCACTGACAGGAGAAACTATTCAGATACTTAAAGCTGGTTCTGACACAGAAAATACAGTTATTATTATCTATCATTATTATTATTATTATTATTTATTATTATTATTTTTATTATTATCATTATTATTATTATTATTATTATTATTGTTATTTTGATTATGATTTTTATCATAGCAAAGTGACATATTTGGTTGATAAACTAAATTCATGAGAAAAATATCTAAATTTTGATTTAAACCTGAGTTAATACTAGTTAATGACTAATATGAGGCAGAAGTATTGAAGAAAATATTAAAAGTAAAAATGCACTGGCTAAGTGAATGGGGGGGAAAAAGTAGAAAATAAAGGAATAAGAACAAAAATAAGTGGGTTTTTTTTTTATTGCTGACAGTTGTGCTGACAAATAATCCCCCGTATGAACTGTATTTAATGAAAATAATAGATGCTGTTATATGTGAACTGAATTACCGTAGAAGCCAAATGGAATTAAGACCCCAATAATAGATGAATACATCTTCAGTTTAGAGACAACTAATTTAAAATGTGTTGAAAAAGCTTTTTTTCAGTTTTTATTCAGTGAATATCGAGCTTTTTTTTTTGTTTCATTTATATAAATATATATATTTATATTTTTTTAGATAACATCTGAGAACAAGTGATCAGAACGACTGACGGGAGGCGTACTGCCACGTAACAACCAAAAGAAAGTCAGAAAGTCATCAGTTTGTGTGTCCAGTTAAAAAAAATGAATAAAATCAACCCAAACCAGACGAGTCTTCAGCTCAGTGTGTCCACGTTCACCAGGTTTCATTAAAGGTGTAGTCTCAGTTCTGATGCTGAGCGATCCAGTCCTCACTTCTGCCAACCGCTTTATAGATGTATGGGTATCTACTGCTGTGTGTGTGTGTGTGTGTGTGTGTGTGTGTGTGTGTGTGTGTGTGTGTCGCCGGACGTCCTACAGAAGCTCCACCTCTCCTCCCAGCTGCCGCTAACCTTCAGCTTCCACCTTCATCCTCTGCTCCTCCTCCTCCTCCTCCTCCTCCTCCCTGAGGAGCGAGGAGCAGCTTCCCGCCGCGGCGCTCCTCTGCCGGCTTTAATTACCGGGAGCCTCCCCTCTGAGGAGGTGGCGGCTGGGAGGAGGTGACCTCCACCTCGGAAAGCCGCTTTGGCTCTTCAGCGGTGGCGTTCAGCTCCTCCACTCGGATTCCTCCTCAGCCCCGGAAAATATCTGAATATGGAAATGTCTGAAGCTCCTTCAGCCAGCTTTGTTGCCATGGTAACGCTGATAATCACACTCTTATTGGTCACAGTTTGGTATCTGAGGAACGCTAACCAACCACTGTTTGGTCTTTTGGAAAGCTTGTGCGAAACACCTGAGATCTGCTGATTTCCACCTGAATTCTACCTGAAATATCTACCTGAATTCACCCTGAGTTTCACCTGAAATCTACCTGAATTTCACCTGAAATTCACCTGAATTCCACCTGAAATCTACCTGAATTCTACCTGAAATCTACCTTATGTCCACCTGAATTCCACCTGATTTCCACCTGAAGTCCGCCTGAAATATCTACCTGAATTCACCCTAAATTTCACCTGAAGTCTACCTGAATTCTGTCTGAATTGCACCTGAAATTTACCTGAATTCCACCTGAAATATCTACCTGAATTACACCTGAATCACACCTGAAATCTACCTGAATTTCACCTGAATTCTGCCATCATTCCCCTTAATTCCACCACATTTTTTCCTGAATTCCTTATGAGTTTTATGTGAATTCCACTTGAACTCCACCTGAAATCTACCTTAATTCAACCTGAATTCCACCTGAATTCTGCTTGAATTTTACCTCAATTTCACCTGAATTTACCTATCCCTGAATTCTGACTGAATTTCAACTGAAATCCCGCTGAATTCCCCCTTAATTTTGCCTGAGTTCCACCATAACGCTGCCTAAATCCTGCCATAATTCCCCCTGAATTCCACCCCAATTTTTCCTTGATTCCTCATGAATTTTATGTGAATTCCTCCTGAGTTTCGCCTGTATTCTGCCATATTTTGCCCTGAATTCTGCCCGAGTTCCTCCTGATTTCTGTTTGCACGTCTTTCAGCCACGGTGTGTTTTGGGTTCTGGTCTGTTGAGAACTTTGTTAGTGGATCAGCTGATCAGACCAAACCAGGATTAGACTCAGTTCCACCAGCTTCAGTTAGAGTCCAGCCGAGTGAAGGGTTTAAACCGTCAGTCCAGCACAGACCACAAAAGATCAACTTAAAGCACTTTTAATCAACACTAGACCAGAGTCAGGCCAGTTTAGTCCCCCACAGACCAGACTGAGGCCAGCTGGAACCATGTTGCACCAGCAGCCACTGGAGTCCCGATCAGAGAAGACCTCTATGGAAGCCAGTCCTGAAAGCGAAAGCCGAGTCCTCCTGCGATCGGGAACCGGCGCCGGCTCGCAGAACGCCAGTTTGAGGACGGGCACGACATACGAGCCGTCAAAAGGACGATATGAATCTGTGCTGTAATTCAGAGAAAAAGAGATTAGAGGAAGATAATGGTCTCATATCTCAAAAGTTAACAGTGAGGCCTGCGTGAACTGTGAATAATCTTATAATTACTGATCTAATGCCATTAGGCCTGACAGAAATAGAGAAAGCAACGCTTGGATGAGGCGCAGTTAATCAAGGGTGCGCTGCTCATGGGATCATCAGTAGCCCGGCGCCGGCCCCGGCCAGACTGATGATAGGTATAAGTTTAAGTGACAGCTTAAAGGAACATTACGCCGCGCTCCTATTTGGTTAACTTTCCCCAGCAAATGCTTGGAAAACGTGACATTTTTTTAATGTGCCTGGCAGCCGTTTTATCGCCCCTTCCATTTGTGAGGGCTCTTTTTTTTTTTTTTTTTTTTTTTTTTGCCCCAGGCGTTTGTTCTTCAGGGGAACCCGGCGGCGAGCGGAGTTCCCTCACCTTGTTCTTACCGTTTGATCCCGACACCTCGCCGGCGCCGCCGCTTCTGTTCCAGGTTGTTCTCACAACGAGCGAATTATCAGGAAAACAAAAGCCCCGCGGCCCCCCCCCCCCCCCCCTTCCACCCCTCCACCCCCCCCCCCCCCAGCACCACCTCCACCTCCCCGCCGCCTCGTCTCTCCTCCGGCTTCACGTGGGAGACGACTCCGCGGTGACAGTTTGGAAGAAAAGATCCTCCCTCAGACTGTCAGCCGCCGCCTGATCTCATCAGTGGCTTTGAAAACGTCAGTTTGACCCGTCGTCTCCACAAAACAGCTCCGCCGCCTCGCCTCCCCCGCCGCCATTCCGCCCACGAGCGCCGCGCTACGGGGAGAATACCTCCCGGCTCTCACAGCTTCAGAACAAACTCCTTTTCCAGGGAGAACTTCCCGGTTCCACGGTGTTCACGATGTCCGGCTCCACGGCGGCCAAGCTCGCGTCTCCTCCCTGAATCCTGAAAGAGGCTTTTCTCCTCGCCCTGACTGAACTGCTGTGACCCACGCTCACCAGGGTCCCTGAACGCCACGCCGACTGAACAGCTGATCAGCTGAAGATCAGCTGATCAGCTGGTTGGTGCGGCTGCATGTGTCTGGGTGGTGTTCTGTTGGTGTTCTCACGGTGTTCTCTTGGTGTTGTCATGGTGACGGTGTTCTGACGATGTTGTGCTGGTGTCATGGTGATAAATTGGTGTTCTGACGGTGTCGTAGTGTTCTAGCAGTGTTCTGTTGGTCATGGTGTTGTGACGGTGACAGTGTTCTGTTGGCGTTCTCGTGGCGTTCTGTTGGCGCCTGTCTCTGAATTGGTTGTGTTAATTGGATGCTGTCTAATTATCCCTGGTTCTATTCTGGAGGAGACGGGCGTCCCTCAGGCGTCCCTCAGGCGTCCCTCAGGCGTCCCTCGGGCGTCCCTCAGGCGTCCCTCGGGCCTCCGGGTCGTCGTTCGGTGGAATGAGGTTCTCGGTTTGGGTCAGTTTCTCCAGTCTGTAAACAGCCGCTGGTTCTCTGACCTCCAGGTGACCGACGGACGAGTCTCGCTTTTAAAAGCAGGTTCAACAAACAAACAGCGAAAACCTGCTTTTCTTCTTCAGGAGAAGATTTCAAAGCAGCCGATTGGCAGCGTTCCTGCAGCAGGAGCTGCTGCTCCTCAGGAACCTTTGTTTCCTCTCCGTTCTCTTCCTGTTTACTCGGAGTCGTCGTTAATGGAGAGTAAACCTCCAGCCATGTTGAGCAAACGGCGTCCTGAACCTCCACAGACAACAAGGTCACCGGAGCAGAGAGCAAATATTCATTTAGCGCTTTTCCCTTCTTTCCTCAATCTTTCCTCGTCTCACTTCGTTTAATGATTTCTTTTGTGTTGCTTCGAGAGGAAACTTCACGCTCATTTTTCCTGCCGGGAGTGTTTTATTTTAGCGTTAAGCTCATCTTCTCTTTCTGTTCTAAAACCGTACCGCTTTTCTGCTTCGCAGCAACATTTTGAAATTCAGTTTTTTTTCCCCTGAATGAACCTCAAAGTGCTTCATTCAGTGACGTGTTTGATTAATTTAGAGAAAGCTGCGCCTTCATCTGCGTCGTCCTGCAGATCAGCGTTGAAATAAGAGGCGAATCCGTCATTTCTGCGAATGTTTCTCTGTGTGGCGAAAGTTTAGATTCTCCTCTAAACTGCACACGTTCTGCACAATGCGGCGGAGATGAAAGGGTGAAATCCTGTCGTTTCGGCGGCGGTTCGCCTCACAAGGTGTTTCATTTGGAGACGGATATTCTCACAAAGAGAAGCGGCACATTTACATCGGGGCCCGTCCTCAAAGGCGGCCGGTAATTTAGCCGTGAAGTTTGATTCCCGGAGTCGCGCGGCGCGCCCGTGCGGTCCGTCCAGCCGCCGTTTTGGGCCGGCGGGTAATTTGTTGCATTGTCTCGGCTCTCACGGACATGAAGGAGCCGGCCGGCACTTCTGAGCCCGGCGCACCTTTTGTCCGTCTCCGGCGGCCGCTCTGAAGCTCCAGGAGTAAACAAATGTGTCTGAAGACTTTGAGGCTAATGGCGTCTCCCCAGATGAAGTTCCGAAATATTCCATCTTCATTTGCAGGCGGCTCCATTTTGGGAGCCCCGAGAGAAAGACTTTTGATTACACAACCTGCCATCTCAGTTGGACGTGGGTCTTCCAGGGAATAAACACCGGCCATAATTAGAGAAACATGCAGATAGCGCGGACGGCCAGCCGGACCGGTCTCTGGGCGGGGGGACGGCGATAATGAAGGCGTTTTGAATTTACCCTGAAAGTGGACTGATGGACCCCCGGCTCTGCCCGAGCCTTTGGAGATGTTCAAACTTTTCTTTTAGCCTGTTAGCTTTGTTCTGGCTGTCTTCACAGCCACGTGTGTGTGCGTGTGCATATGTGTGTGTGTGTGTGTGTCATTCTGTCAGATGTCCATCACTTTCATGCAAAACACAAATTACAACAAAGGCGTCTGCTTATAATAAAACCATCAGACGACTGAAATGAGCATCTTTACATTTTATCTGACAGCTTCCTATAAATGTGAACTCTGTGTGTGTGCACGTGTGTGTGTGCGTGTGTGTGTGTGTGTGTGTGTGTGTGTGCGTGCGTGCGCGCTCTGCTTCTGCAGTTCGTCGTGAGGCGAGTGACTCTCATTGTCCTCCGTCTTCAGTGAGCGGAGCTGCTGCCATAAACTTTCAGGAAGAAGACGCGCCTCCCGGTGTTTCGCCGACTGTTCCAGCTTCCTGTTTTCACCCGGAGTCCAGACTCCAGTGTCTTTGGAACCAAGTGGGAAATGTTCGAGATGAATGTTCGAGATGGAGGAGTGTTTGGGTTTCACTCCTCGGTGAAGCTTCGCTTCTCTCCAGTGAAGCTCAGTCAAAGGAACATTGAATGTTCTCCAGCCTGACTGAAGGAAAACAGAAGGACCGTCTCCCGTCGTTCTGGAACCTCTCTGACTATCCTGGACCCTCTCCCCCCGCCCGGGACCCTCTCCCCCCGCCCGGGACCCTCTCCCCCCGCCCGGGACCCTCTCCTATCATCTGGTGACCGCTCGGACCGCCTCGGCGTCGGCCGACGTCTGCAGCTCCAAGTCCTGTAAATCAGACCGCCGTCAGAGCCGCCACAAAAAAAAAAAAGAAAAAAGAAAGAAAAAGCGTCTCCGTTCTGATTGACATTCAGCGGACAGCAAGCCCCGCCCACTGGAGCGTCGGCGAGCCAATGGCGTCACGTGTTTTTTGCGCAGCAGCTCTGGTGCACAGACGTGTTTTGGAATACGTCAGAAAGCGTCGTGGCAGCGCACATTTTTCTGATCTGGAAAAAACTGTGACTCTCTCTCTCTCTCTCTCTCTCTCGCTCTCTCTCTCTTCAAAATAACCGACAGCCCTCTGAAGTGACAGGTTTGATTTAAATCTGTGCTGTGTGTGTGTGTGGAAGTGAGTGTGTGTGTGTGTGTGTGTGTGGAAGTGTTTGCATTCGGGTGACTACAGTCACAAACTCACAAGTTTGTAGGCTGGATAGTGTTGCAGAAGGTGTGTGTGTGTGCTCGTGTGTGTGTGTGTGTGTGTGTGAAGCCCGACGTGCCGGCAGAGCGCGCTCCCACGAGGGCCTCCATGTCATGTTGAAAATACCATAACATGTGCATTACACTTAAGTGATTCTTCTTCCATCTGCTAAGTATGACAGCATTAGCATACCCGTTTAATTAGCGCCGCGCTCAAAGCATTCCCCCCTTTTAATCACCTCATTGTATTTACTCAGCCACTGGTAGCAGAAGGGCTCTCATTTAAAACACACACGGGGAGAGGAAACAGTGTGGCAGCGATTTGTAAGACGAGCGCTGATGGTTATTTCTCAGCATTAGCGGCGACGGCTGCTTTCCCAAATCACACGTTTATTAAAATTCACCCACCAGTCATGTGTCACTTTATGGAAATCTCCATCCCGGGTGAGAGTTGTAACTTGTTTTCTGAGAGAGATCTCTGCGCCGTATTTATAGTTTGTGTCTCCATTATCTCACGCTAACTCGCCAACTGTCTCGGCGCCGCTGAATAAAAGGTGTCATCCTCCTCTTTTCATCCCGGTCTGAACAGAAACCAACACATCTGATCTCCTCTCTGTTGCTGTTGTCGGGCCTCCTTTTCAAAACTCCGGGGGGGGGGGGAGGGAGGGGGGGGGGGGGGGTGTGATTGAAAAATTGGGAGCCTCTTTGAATGGCTCGCATTTACATTAATGAAGTTGATCTGAATGGAGGTTCATATCAAGCCTCATAGATTCTGCGCTGTGATTTTATTAATTGCAACAGAGGCGTCATTGTTTGTCGTTTTGACGCCAATTCAATTAAAACCCCATTTAGAGGGTAATAGATTAGGCAGCGCAAACTTTATGTGGAGACGAGCGCGTGGAAGGTCTGCCGCGGGATCCGCCGCTGCAGCGCGTGCACGCAGCAAACTCCGCCGTTTATATGTGCAGTGCACGTACGTGCACGCGCTAAGCTACTATTTCACTTCTAACGCTGCTGCGCGGTTGACCTTGTTCCACTTCTGCTGTAGCTGGAGTGTTTGTGTGTGTGTGTGTGTGTGTGTGTGTGTGTGTGTGTGTGTGTGTGTGTGTGTGTGTGTGTGTGTGTGTGTGTGTGTGTGTGTGGAGTGTTTCTGTAGGTGTGTGCCTGTGCGTGCGCGCGCGCCTACGCGGGCGTGCACGTGTTTATCGCCTGCTCCCGGTGCAGGGAGTGGATTGGGGCGCAGCGCCGGTGCTGCCGGGCTGACTTTGATTGGGAGTGGAGGTCTTTTGAAGGAATTAGCGGGCTGTGATTTCCTCGCCGCCGCGGAGGAAAGTCAGATCGGCCGCGCTCGAACCCGCCGCCGCCCGCGCGCACGGCGCAGCCTGTAAGTGGATTATTCACGCCCGGCTTTTCAGGTTTTTCATGCGGCGTTCTTTTGAAAGCGGCGCTGCGACTCGTCACCTGTGAGCGCGAACATGTGGAACATCTGGGAGGGAAGAGCCGTCACATGTTCAGAGACTGAACCCAGCTCTGCTTTTTCCTCTCAATGCTTCCTTTCATCGCACTATTTTCTGCCTTTTTTTTGATTTTTTTTAAGCGTTCAAACATCCCTCAACGTGTCTGATCAGCCTGTTCTGTCCTGAAATAACAGAAACTTCTTCCACTGCCGCTTTTTTAAAACCCGCACCTGAGAGCCGAGCCGTGTCGTTCCTCGTCTCAGTCGGATTTCCAGAGTTTCAGCGTCAGGATGGTTTATATTTCCTCCTTTTCTCTAAAGTTCATCATCTGGTGTTTGTTTATGTTTCATAAATATACAGTTTTCGGCTAATCTTCGTGGTGAAGCCACTCTTCTCCCCTCTTCTATTCTCCTGTAATCCCGCGCTAAGTCGGGATAAAGCCGTAAAAAGCCACGGGTGGAGCGCGGACCGCACCTGTGCCGGCGCCGCTGCCAATGCAAACTCGCCGTGTTCGCTCGTCTGCCGCTCGTCTGCCGATTGGCCCGCGGGAGCCGGCGCAGCGCCGAGTGTTTTGCATTAAAAATCCTTTTGAGCCCGTGTAAGTTTGAGAAGAGAGGAGAAAAAGAAATCCGTCTTCAATAATGCAGAGCGCGAGACGGCGCAGAGCAATATGCATTTTTAATTACTAAAGTGACTAATATCTAGGTTTGGCTTTGAGGTTCCTCTGCCATGAAATATGCATCTGTGTTTTGTTCCCCCGGCGCCGGGCGGATTCACACCTGAGCGCCGCGCCGTCGGCCCGCGGTGCGTTCAGGTACCGGCAGCTGGGTGGGAATTTAACGAAGACGAG
>NW_021941230.1:17421192-17441192 GCF_902148845.1 Salarias fasciatus
GCTGAGCGTGGAGCCGTCATCCGGCCCGGGGCTCACCTTCCTCCCTCGGCCACCTAGTGCATGCTGGGTAAGGGGGGCGGGGGGGGGGGGGGGGGGGGGCTCCTGTCCTCATATGTCACCGGGCGCCGGAGTCCATGTTCTCCTGGAACACGGGCCGCCGCTCTCCTCTTATTCATGTTCGGGGCGCTTGGTTCTCTGCGAGCAGCAGCACCAACTAGTGGCCCTGCAGGAGAACTGCGCCGCTATAGGATGCTCTCCCTGCTGTTTCCATGGAAACGGACATGTTTTCACTGCATTTCTATAGATTACCTCAGACTCCTCTCGGTTCGGTCTTTCTCAGACGGAAACAGGAATCGGTTTAAAACTCGCTGCGGCCGTTCCTGACTCTTTCCTCACAGTTTGAGTGAAAACACACACTCGGATGGACGTGTGTGTGTGTGTGTGTGTGTGTGTGTGGAAGTGGGTCAGTGCAGGGAGTGATTGACGCCGGCCCGCTGCGGAGGCTACACCTGTCTGCAGGACGTGAAAAGCCTTCAAACAGTCTTTGTTTCTGCTGCTACACCCACCGAGCGACGCACAATCCCGCTTTCTTCTGCTCTGTCAGTCCGTACCTGTCGCTCCTCTCGCGCCTCGCGAGCCTGCGTCATGTAATCATGTTTAATTCCAGGCTGCTCGGCTCGCGCTGTCACTCACGGCGGAGCCTCGCCGCCGCCGCCGCCGCCGCCGCCGCCGGCTCGGTCCGGGCGCCGTTCAGGAGACGGAGCAGATCTGACTTTCAGGGCTTTGGAAAGACGCCAGCTTCATCAGAAATGAACAAACACACACACACGCACACACACACACACACACACACACACACACATCCTGCTCTTTACGGCTTCAGGATGCAGAATGCAGAGAGAGGTGGAGGAGGTGGAGGCGGGCCCGGGCGGAGGAGGAGGAGGAGGACATGCTGGCGGTCACGCTCCGCTGTCACCTTCTTTCTGACCGGAATCCATCCTCCCCTGGCGGCCCGCTCCCATCTGTTCCTCCACCCAGCTCCCGCCGCTCCACCCGGAGCACCGGCCGCCGCGGAGGGCCGGCCCGGCAGCCGCCCGCACCGAAACACGCAGATCTGCACAAAAAGATGCAGACGGCTCGTGAACTGTGCTCCCCCGCTGCCACGTAAAGTTTCGGTTCGCTGGTGAAAAAAGAAATGAAAATAAAGGATTAGAATAGAAAGAAAGACGTCGACCAGGAGAATGACGGCAGAACGAGACGGTCGTGTAAAGAACCGAGGGGAGAGTCAGTCGGATGAAATGTCAATGAGAAGGTGAAGCTGCAGAATAAGAAGCTACAAATAAAGTAAATACAAGTGCTGCCAGTTTTAATCGCAATTATTTAATAGAGGGCTGTCAGTTCTTTTTTTTAATTGTGTTTAATCTCAGATTTAGGGTTAAAATGTTCTGAAAGAGAATGAGGAGGAGAGAAAAGTCTTTTTTCTTGATGGTTTCTACTTCCTGTTCAGAGCAGCTGAATCCTGAGGATCAGATTCTTCATCCGAAGCTTCAAACGTTCCAAACGTCCTGCTGTGGCGTCGGTGTTCTGGACGGTTCTACACCCAGACAGAACCTGGGACCCGCCTGCCCTTGAGCAACTTTAACATGACGGATGGTTCAAATCCCTCGTCAGTGTTTTCTGAAGAGAACCTGCTGCACTGCAGATAAAACATTCAGACTTTTCAGCATCAAACTGGGGATTTTCTTTATTGATTACAAGTTGACAAATAGGACAGTTAATTTAGATTTTTTTTTTGTGGTGAAAGTTGTGATCAATTAGCTTTTTAAAAAGTGATCGATTGACAGCACTAGTTAATACATTTACATAAATGAACAAATAATAATAAACCTGACAGCTGCTTCTCCTCATAAGGTAACGTGAGTGTAGCTCCGCCCCTTCTTTACGTACTTTGATGGAACCAGTGAATCCAGATCTGCAGCATCTGCATCCTGATGGAGCAACAGCAACACAGTGCTGTAGGGTGGAGGAGTCTGGGTGGAGGAGTCTGGGTGGAGGAGTCTGGGTGGAGGATTATGGGTGGAGGAATGTCTCTCTGTGAATTTTAAATTTCCAGAGCAGGTTTCACATTCCAGAAGAGTCTGAGAGTCTGTTTGATCTGCAGAACTCAGCAGGGAGCTCCTCTTCACCTCCTCTTCCTCCTCTTCCTCCTCCTCTTCACCTCCCTCCTTGCTCACTTTCTCTCCTCCCTTCTTCTTTCCTCCTCTACTCTTCTGAAGCTGCGTTCACACCGCCAAATGATTTCCCAATTTTGCGTCCAAATACATTTGAAAACAACGGGGAACGCGCGTTCCACCGGCGACGAGACGCGATTTCGCGGCGCGTCGCAATTTTGCGTCCGATGCTGAAGTTGGGAAATCTGAACTTTTGACGCGTCGCAATTTTGCGGCAAACCAATCAGAGAGCGTCTCCATGGTGACGTAGGTCAGGGGGCGGGGCCGGCGGAAGCGACACTGGCGCAGCTCCTGGAGCGAACGGTGAAACTCACCAAACTCGGACCGTCTGTGGATCATACCGTGCTCCAGGCACGGCGTCGTCGTCTGGCTTCATTGAGCAAATACCACCCGCTCAACAGGGTTAGCCATGATGCTAAGCTAACACAGTTAAAGGCTGGAAGCCCCGCCTTCCCGCCGCAGACGCGCCGCGTTGTTCGGCGTCGGACCTCAAAACTGACGAGCGTTCAACTTCTCGCGTCGTCCTGATTTTTGACGCAGAATCGCGTTCGGTGTGAACGCGGCTTTATCTTCCATCCCTCCTTCACATCATTTCCTCTCTCATCCCTCTTTTCTTCCTGTCTTTCCTCTCCTCCTCTCCTCCTCTTCCATTATTTCATCCCTTCTTCCTTGTCCTTCCTCTCTTCTCATGTTCCCATCTTGTTCTTTTTCACTGCTTTTATTCCTTCCTTCCTGTTTTCCTTCATGATTTAGTCTCTTCATCCTTCTCTTCCTTCTTTTCTCCACCAATCTCTCTTTCCTTTACTGTCTTTTTATTTTATTTTTATTATTCTGTCTTGTAGTTTTTTAATTTCAGAATGTCTTCTTTCCTTTATCCATCCCTCTCTTCCTCCTTCTCATCTCTCTCCTTTACTGTCTCCTTTCATTCTTTCTCTTCTTTCATTTTTAGTTATTTAAGATTGTCTCTTCTGTATACACCCCTCCCTCTCTTCCTTCTTCTCTTGTTGCCTCCCTTCCTCCTCTTTTCTTCTCCTCTATTCATCCCTCCTTCCTTTTCCTTTTCTCCCTGGCATTTCTTCTTTTCTTTCATTTGTTGGCCGTCTCTTCCTCATCGTCTTAGTCCTCCTCTTCCTCACCTCTCCTCTTCTCCTTCATCCCTCCTCTCCGGTCGTACCTCCGGAGGTGAAGAGCTGAACTCTCTCCATTATTCTCTCCGTTCCTTTCATCTTTATCTTCTTCCTCTCCTCCTCTTCATCATCCTCTGTGGATCATCTCCTCCTCCTCCTCCTCCTCCTCCGGGTCGTCTCCTCCTCACCTCAGATGTGTGTGTGTGTGTGTGTGTGTGTGTGTGTGTGTGTGTGTGTGTGTGTGTGTGTGTGTGTGTGTGTGTGTGTGTGTGTGTTCAGCGGCCCTCCAGTGGCTGCTTAACGTTCCCGTTTGTGGCTGCAATAACAGCAGACGACAGCTTACACCTTTCAGTGTGTGTGTGTGTGTGTGTTAGTGCACGTGTGTGAGTGTGTGTGTTAGTGCGTGTGTGTGTGTGTGTGAGAGAGAGAGTAAATCCGACGCTACCTCGCTACCTATTGGACTTAATAAAGGAGTGTCTGGGTAACCATTACCCCCACAGCCATGCAGAACAAATTACATTTAATGGGGTTTCTTTGCCCCCACAGTCATTTTCACCGTTCGCTTCAAAATTTCAATTTAGTGCTTAATGCTAAGGTTTCCTTCAAAGTATTATAGAGCAATATTATAGCAATTACGGCGTCGCCGAACATTAAATTAAATGCATTAGCACAATATTGGAGAGAGGAGCAGCCGCTCGAAACCAGTTCTGCTGCAGAGCGGCGCCGGCGAACGATGCAGGATGTGGAAGCAGAGCTTTACTGTCTGACCCGATCCGATCCGATCCGAACCGATCCGAACTGAGCTGAGCTGAGCGGGGATCCGGCTGCGGTGGGCAGGCAGAGGTCAGAGGTCAGGCTGAGGAACGATGTGAAGCCTGAACCAGCGTGGCTCGGTTCTTCGTCTTTTAACGGACCTGTTGTGACGCCCGAGGCTCCGGTGGGAGTTTTAGTTCTGCATCGAGTGGCGTGGAGCAGCCTAGAGTGGCATAGAGCGATATGAAGCAACATAGAGCGGCGTGGAGCGGTGTGGAGCGGTGTGGAGCAGCATAGAGCAGGGTAGAGCGGCGTGGAGCGGCTCGAAGTGGCATGGAGCAGCATGGAACAGTGTGGAGCAGCATAGAGTGGAGTAAAGCAGCATAGAGCAACTCGGAGCAGGATGGAGCAGCATCATGTGGCATAGAGTAGTATAGAGTGGTATAGATCGGAGTAGAGTAGTATAGAGCGGAGTACAGTAGTATAGAGTGGTATAGAGCAGAGTAGAGCAGTATAGAGTGGCATAGAGCGGAATTGAGTTGTATAGAGTGACATAGAGCGGAGTAGAGTAGTATAGAGTGGTATAGAGCGGAGTAGATTAGTATAAAGTGGCATAGAGTGGAGTAGAGTAGTATAGAGTGGTATAGGGCGGAGTAGATTAGAATAGAGTGGCATAGAGTGGAGTAGAGTAGTATAGAGTTGTATAGGGCGGAGTAGATTAGAATAGAGTGGCATAGAGTGGAGTAGAGTAGTATAGAGTTGTATAGGGCGGAGTAGATTTGTATAGAGTGGCATAGAGTGGAGTAGAGTAGTATAGAGTGGTATAGAGCGGAGTAGAGTAGTAGAGAGTGGCACAGAGCGGAATTGAGTTGTATAGAGTGGTATAGAGTGGAGTAGAGTAGTATAAAGTGGCATAGAGCGGAGTACAGTAGTATAAAGTGGCATAGAGTGGAGTAGATTAGTATAGAGTGGTATAGAGCGGAGTAGATTAGTATAGAGTGGCATAGAGTGGAGTAGAGTAGTATAGAGTGGCATAGAGCGGAGTACAGTAGTATAAAGTGGCATAGAGTGGAGTAGATTAGTATAGAGTGGTATAGAGGGAGTCGAGTAGTATAGAGTGGTATAGAGTGGAGTAGATTAGTATAGAGTGGTATAGAGGGAGTAGATTAGTATAGAGTGGTATAGAGGGAGTAGATTAGTATAGAGTGGTATAGAGTGGAGTAGAGTAGTATAGAGTGGAGTAGATTAGTATAGAGTGGCATAGAGCGGAGTAGATTAGTATAGAGTGGCATAGAGTGGAGTAGAGTAGTATAGAGTGGTATAGAGTGGAGTAGAGTAGTATGGAGTGGTATAGAGGGAGTCGAGTAGTATAGAGTGGTATAGAGCGGAGTAGATTAGTATAGAGTGGTATAGAGTGGAGTAGAGTAGTATGGAGTGGTATAGAGGGAGTAGAGTAGTATAGAGTGGTATAGAGCGGAGTAGATTAGTATAGAGTGGTATAGAGCGGAGTAGAGTAGTATAGAGTGGTATAGAGCAGAATTGAGTAGTATAGAGTAGTATAGAGCGGAGTAGAGTAGCATGGAGCAGTATAGAGCAACTCGGAGCAGCGTAGAGTGATATGAAGCAGTGTGGAGTGGCGTGGAGCAGCATTTAGCGGCGTGGAGCAGCATTTAGCGGCGTGGAGCAGCATTTAGCGGCGTGGAGCGGCGTGGAGCCCCTCCAGGCCTTCCCCTCGTCTCATTGGCCGCTCGGTTGTGTTTGGGCGCCGAGGTGTCGGTGACTCTACTGTTACTCTGATGATCTGCTGCTGCAAGCTGTCGGACGCTCGCCGTCGTCATGGAAACGTGCCGCCCGCCGTCACGGCGTCCACATGTGAGCGTCCGGCGAGGGGGGCGGAGCCAGCGGCTCCAGCAGAAAGCCACCAGAAGAGGAGGAGGAGGAGGAGAAAACAGATGGCTGGCCGGGGCCCAGGAGCGCGGCGGTCACGTGACGGGCGGCGTGCCATGTAACTTCCTGCTCGCTCTGCCTCGCCGGCGCGGCAGTTGGTGTCACTACTCGCGCCGTCTGCGTGAATTCCAGGCCCCGGCTGAACAGATTGGCCAGTCGGCGAGGATCATTCGCAGAAAACTCTGCTAATCTCTCGCCGGCTGCCGCCGCCACGCTCACATACACTGTGGCTCTTTCTTCCTCTGCTCCGTACAGACTTCTCCTCAAAACTGTGTCGAGGGACGGCGGCGGATTTAGAAAGCATGTCGGCGGCGGCGCCGCTCCAGAGCCGCAGATCCGCCGTCCTGCCGAGAGACGCACCTACTCTCACTAAGCAACGCAGCATCTTCACAGGATCTCTTAAATTCAACACATGGAACGTGTGTGTCAGGCGGCGGCGGCGGCGGCGCTCGCTGCTCGCCGTGCGCCAGCTCCACCCGCTCCCGTCCTCCACCTGAGGCGCCGGGTGGAGCAGGAATCACACCACTCAGCACAGATCAGAGGATCAGTCAACCGCTGACAGGAAGTCCAGCACATGACCATATTTGGTCGCTTCCTGTTTCTTTGATGAACGTTTCACTCTTTCACCTTTCTGAACACTCTGAACTGATCCGTCTCTCCGGAGTGGAAATAAGTATCATAAATATCACATAATCATTTAATAAATGTCACATATTCCTGGACCGAGGCGGATAAGAGGAAACAGAGTAACAGAATCCTTCGGATTTCTTTACATCTGAGCTGCTTTGAACAAATAAACACTAAACAAAGACAGAAACCAGTGAACTGCTTTTAACAGACTTTAATCTGTTTAACTGTATGATTATTATTTGAACTTTAAAAGGTCACAGAATAGATCGAACAGCCAAACGGAGGGTGAAATGTGACTCAAAGTGCAGTTTTGTGGAATAATTCACATTTTGAGACTTTTCCTTCGTTATAAACGGTTAAAAACATTTGGTTTCAGTTAACTTTCTCTTTCCCAGCAGGTGTTACTGCTCATAAAAACAGAAAATCATCCTGTTTGTTGAAAAGTGATCATACTTTCCTCATAAATCAGTTGGAGAAGAGTCAGACTGCTGAGGATGCTCTGCCGGAGGGCAGGTGAAGCGCCGGGTGTCGTGGCTTCACGCCAGAGCGCCGCTCTCCTCCTGCTGCACCTGAGGAGAGCGGCGCAGGTAAACACGGCGGGAATCCCTCTAAACTGCTCGCTCGGGGAGCTTTTCTGGGCTTTGGCGTGCGCGGCGTGCTTCGGTACGTTAAACGCGGGGCTTAGCGGCGAGCGCCGTGCAGGTGCGGCGCCGGGAAAACAAACGGCAGACTTCCTGAAAGTGGAACAAAAGGAGCAGATTGGAGCTGAACGAGGCGACGTGTGTCTTTCCACCGTTCTGCTTTAGCTCCTTCATTTCTGCACGAAACCCACTCCTCCTTCCATCTCTCTCTTTCAGGGCTCCTCTTCCTCCTCCTCCTCTTCCTCCTCCTCCTCCTCCTCCTCTTCCTCCTCCTCCTCTTCCTCCTCCTCCTCCTCCTCCTCCTCTTCCTCCTCCTCCTCCTCCTCCTCCTCCTCTGAACTTTCTGAGAGCCCGGCATGAAAGTCACTTCCTCCTGGATGCTCTGCTGCCTGCGGCGCCGGCTCATCTCTGCAGCGCTGTGATGGAGGCCGGGGTCACGACTCGCTTCCTCCTGAGCACGGTGAGGACACACACTCACAGACACACACACACACACACACACACACACACACACTCAGATCACATGACTCTCTGGGTTTTCTGGGTCGAAGCGTCTCACTTTGTTGTGAAACGGGTTTGTGGTTCTGGCGGCATCGGTTGGTTCTTCATGTTCAACCTGAGAGAATCTCCATCCGTGGCGAAGTGCAGCGCCCTCTGTGGTGGGAGGCGGTAAATACACCACCTGAAACCTGATGGAGGAGCTCTCAATACACCACCCAGAAAAAATGATGGAGGAACAAATCTGCTGCACTCCTTTAGAACACCTTCATTCCCTCTGATGAGGGGTTTAAACTGGGCCTCCATCAGGCCTCCATCAGGCCTCCATCAGGCCTCCATCAGGCCTCCATTATAGCCTCCATCAGACCTCCATCAGGCCTCCATTATAGCCTCCATCAGGCCTCCATCAGGCCTCCATCAGGCCTCCATTATAGCCTCCATCAGACCTCCATCAGGCCTCCATTATAGCCTCCATCAGACCTCCATCAGGCCTCCATTATAGCCTCCATCAGGCCTCCATTATAGCCTCCATCAGACCTCCATCAGGCCTCCATTATAGCCTCCATCAGATCTCCATCAGGCCTCCATCAGACCTCCATCAGGCCTCCATCAGGCCTCCATCAGGCCTCCATTATAGCCTCCATCAGATCTCCATCAGGCCTCCATCAGACCTCCATCAGGCCTCCATCAGGCCTTCATCAGGCCTCCATCAGACCTCCATCAGGCCTCCATCAGGCCTCCATCAGGCCTCCATTATAGCCTCCATCAGGCCTCCATCAGACCTCCATCAGACCTCCATCAGGCCTCCATCAGGCCTCCATAAGGCCTCCATTATAGCCTCCATCAGACCTCCATCAGGCCTCCATTATAGCCTCCATCAGACCTCCATCAGGCCTCCATCAGACCTCCATCAGGCCTTCATCAGGCCTCCATCAGACCTCCATCAGGCCTCCATCAGACCTCCATCAGGCCTCCATTATAGCCTCCATCAGACCTCCATCAGGCCTCCATCAGGCCTCCATCAGGCCTTCATCAGACCTCCATCAGACCTCCATCAGGCCTCCATCAGACCTCCATCAGGCCTCCATCAGGCCTCCATCAGGCCTCCATTATAGCCTCCATCAGGCCTCCATCAGACCTCCATCAGACCTCCATCAGGCCTCCATCAGGCCTCCATAAGGCCTCCATTATAGCCTCCATCAGACCTCCATCAGGCCTCCATTATAGCCTCCATCAGACCTCCATCAGGCCTCCATCAGACCTCCATCAGGCCTTCATCAGGCCTCCATCAGACCTCCATCAGGCCTCCATCAGACCTCCATCAGGCCTCCATCAGACCTCCATCAGGCCTCCATCAGAGCCAGCAGTCAGTGGGTCTCTGTGGTGGAGGAAGGGTGGGGGAACCAGGGGGAGAACATCCTGATGAGGGGTCAGTGATCAGTGTCAACCAGCTGTTGGGTGTTGTAGTTTTTGAGTCCAGTTGAATCCAGCAGCAGTTTTCAGTTTTCAGTTCACTCGATGTTTTTCTTCCCGTTTGAAGCCATCCTGAATTCTTCTGGGATTTATTTGATATTTATTTTGGAATTCTGATTTGACTTCCTGCGTTCGTGTGAAAGTTTCCTGAAAAAGCCGAAGGCCGTTCAGGTTCAAGGCCGCTCTGCCTGTGTGAGGCCCCGCCCCCGCGGCTCTAACCCGGCCAATGAGATTAGCCGCCGTGGCCTCAGGAGCTTGTGAACAAGTGAATCTGGGCGCAGCGACAAAGCTGCGGGGGCGGAGGTGAAAAGCGGCGAGGACCACCAGGTGCTGCCTCTCCACCTCCGGCCGGCCTAGCGAGCGAGCGGTGGCGGCGGCGGCGGCGGCGGCGGCGCTCCCCTCCCCTCCGGTCCCCCACGGGGCTGAGATGCCGCTCGCTGCAGCCGAGCCAAAAGACATTTCAAGTGAGCACTTCAAAGAGGCGGGATTATGTTCAGCAGAGTGTCCTGAGGGGATCCTTTGAAGGAAACTTAGAGCTCTGCCACCGGTGGCCGCTCGCTCACTCTCACTGCCTGTGTGTGTGTGTGTGTGTGTGTGTGTGTGTGTGTGTTTTTGTTTGTTTGTCTAAACCCATTTTGCTCACTGCTGCTGCCACCGAGCTGCGGCGCTGGGAGAGGCCTCCTCCTCCTCCTCTTCCTCCTCCTCCTCCTCTCCTCCTCCTCCTCCTCCTCCTCCTCCTCCTCCTCCTCCTCTTCCTCCTCCTCCTCCTCCTCCTCCTCCTCCTCCTCCTCCTCCTCCTCCTCCTCCTCTTCCTCCTCCTCCTCCTCCTCCTCCCTGACTGTAAACAGAATCTGAGGAGTTCGACTCCAGAGCTGCTGAATTCTCTCCGGGAGCCGAAGCTTCTGGAAGGTGGAGGAAGAGCCTCCATCTGGAGGAGGCGGAGCTCCGCTCAGCCGCAGGAGCGCAAACTGTCATGGCCGCCGTGTTTACATGTGTCGCAGTATGTCGCAGAACGTAAACAGATTATGTAATCTGATTGGGATCAGATTAGCACGGTGGCTGCTGGGAGTTTGCATGTTCTCCTCTCAAACAGGGGATTTACTGAGAACAGGGAGATTTATTAATATGAAGAGAAACACAACAACACAACGCACAACCGAGAAACACACAGCAACACAACATGTGAACCATCCTGGACTGAGACGTCTCCGTGTCTCAGGCTGTCCTCTGTCCAGGACTCCTCTGAGTCCGGTGCTTCAGCGGCCGACAAATTGCGCACATCTGTAGCACACCTGCACCACCGACCGGGGCGAGCCGGGCAGCAACAACAATAACAACAACAACAACAACCACAGCAACAACAACAGCGGCAGCAGCAGCTCCTGCTGGCCATTATCATAATTAAAGCCGCATCCATTAAAGGGGTCAATCAGAGCGGCTGCTTCTTCCACAGATGGTGGTTTGTTCTGAGAGACACACACACACACACACACACGTGAGAGCACAGCCCTGCTGCCTGAGTGCTGACACACACACACACACACACACACACACACACACACACACACACACACACACACACACACTCTGAGGACACTGAGCTCACATGAACAGGTAGATCATGCAAACTCTGCCAAGAAAACGTCGGAAATTAACCTCCAGACTGTTTCCATTTGAGAGAATATTAATCTCAGTGTGTTTAAAGTCCAGCAGCTCCTCCGCCGCTCTGGACACGCCGAGGTGAGAGCAGCGGCGTTGTGTGGTGTAACTGTGTGTGTGTGTGTGTGTGTGTGTGTGTCAGCGTCTAAACAGAGGTTGGAGTGTGACTCTTAACTTCTCCAGTGGAATCTGGTGCGAAGCCGCCGCCGCCGCCGCCGCCGCCGACCCCCGGGCGGCGTGGGCGGGGCCAGCGGCCGCGGAGCCCCGGCGGGGGGTCGTGGCGGCGGCGTGGGCGGGGCCAGCGGCCGCCGCGGCCCCGGCGGGGGGCCGGCCTCCGCCCGAGATGAGGACTGACACCGGGTTCAGGGGTTAATTTGTGTAACGGGCGAATTTGCATACAAATGAAAAATGACAGAATTTTTCTGTTCTCCACAACTTTCAATGTCATCCGCATCAAGCCGGCTCTATCTGCCCCCCCCTCCGCCCGCCCCCCCCCCCCCCCCCTGCGCCCGTTTGAAGAATATTCATTACTTGTGAAGCTGGGGCACCTTGTTTGCTATTAATCTCCACCGCAGGTCAATGACTTAATTTGCTCAACTTTATCAGTGGCGCCATTCACTTCCTCTTTCTTCCTCCGCCCGCCTGCTGCCTTTGTAGCTTTTCTAAAGTCGTCTCATTGCTTCTCTTCACAGAGACCAGCTAAGCTTTCTAAAGCACAACAAAGGCACAGTAACTCTGCTCTCACACAGTTTTGAAGACATAAATGAATTACTTGAGAGGGAAATATACGCCGGCCCTCCAGATCGCTCCTTCTTCTTTTCTCCTGCGTCGGCCGACAACTCGAGGAGAGATTTCCTCTCAAATCTCCGCTTTTCCTCCTCCTCCTCCTCCTCCTCCTCGCCGCACGTCTTGATTGGATTGATTGTTTTTCTAATCCAGGGAAAATTACTCTGCAGAACGGGGTCACACGGCGGCGGCAGGATGGAGGAAGTGAGCGGAGGTGGATCCGGCTCGTCGTCCTCCGCCGGGCCGGGCCGATCGGAGGAAAACCGGTCGGAACCGGCTGGTGGAGCCGCCACGCCGGGTCAGGCAGGCCACCTTTAAACCGCCGGTCGTGCTTTAACGGAGACGCTCCTCCAGCAGGGGGCGGCGCGACTCTGAGTCCGTCGTCTCTTCAGCGTTTCCAGAACAAGCCGGCCGCTTTCAGCTTTCGTTGGGCGAATCCTTCCTTCCTGGAAGTGATCTGAACGGGTGGAGCCGGCTCCTCCGGCTCCTCCGGCGCCACGGACCGGGCTTCATTAGGACGCCGCGCTGCCTCCTCCAGGAGGAAAGTTGAAGGCGAGGCAGAGCAAAGCGGAGTTGAGGCGAGGGAAGAAAGCGTCCAGCGAAGCGTTGTTTGGATCTTTATGCAAAAAGCTCCTTTGTGCTTCAGACTCTTGATCCCCGCGGGCGCAGCGCGGCGGCGTATTGATCCGGGCCTTTCATCAGCCTTCCTCTCACCTTAGACGGCTTTGAGGGCTCCGGCAGGACGGCCCGGCTGCCGGCCGGAGATTAGGGCGGAGATAACCTCCGCGGGGCCCGATAGGTGGAGGAGCTGTCTAATTAGAGCTGATCAAAGCCGCAGACTTGATCCCCAAAACAAACCTGCTCAGGAGGAGGAGCTCTTCCTTTTTCCCTGCTTCATCTGCATGCGAGGGACTGCTGGTTCAACGCCCGGTCCCGACACCTCCGCCCGCTCGCCGGGCCTCGTCCAGCCCCCCCCCCCCCTGGCTCCGCCCCCCTCTGAAGCCCTCAGTTTGTTTTACACGTATCGGTTGCAGCGCGTTGAGTAAATATTATTCTTCCAGCGAGTCCAGATCCAGATGTTTTAATGCCGTCCACATGCTGCCTTGCTCTGGGCGGATGAGCAGCTCCACCTTGCTGTTTTCTCGCCGTCAGATAAGGATCGGACCCGCAGCACGACGCCAGGCGTCGTCTGTGGAAGCAATTAGCCTGATTGCAGAGAGGAAGGGCAGAAGCCGCTCTCGCTTCTCCTGGACGCCGGGCGTTTTATCGCCGCGCAGGCGATTGAACCGGGACTCTTCCCGAGGTGCCGCCGTTTGTGGCATCCTTCTTCAAAGTTTGAGTGTTTTGCTCATTAGGTGGCGTCCTCGGAGGGCCGGCGCCCGGCGGCGGCGGCGGCTGACGAGGCCAAAACGCCGCGGCCGACGCGCTGAACCTCATCCCATTTACTGCCAGACGTTTGATGCAAATGTACAAATTGCCACGACTGTGAATGTATTTGAAATTTGATCACATTTCATAGCGGAGCCTCGGCGCTCGGAGCCACGGCGCCACAAACACCCGGCGCCCCGAGTCCCTCTAATGAACTGCTGATGAAAGAAGTTTATTCCTCCATATTTTCTGACTTTTCCCATTAGTTTGACACATCTCCAGCCACTCGGGGCTGCATGTCGGCTCCTAATCTAAATGGAGGGCGCCGGTCCGGGGGTCCGGGTTTGCATACATTTCTCCAGACGGTCGTTCCTTCGGCTCGGGGAAAAGTCGAGGCCGGATTTCACTTTCCGATCTCGCCTACCTGTGATCCCCGGCATGCGCCAGGCCCTCTTTCCTCTGGCGCTAAACATATGCTCCGAGCATATGCTCCGTGCAGCATATGCTCCTCCAAAGCTGCCGTCAGCCCCGCCTCCTGCCGGTCCACGGCGAGGTCTGAATCCAGGAAGTAGTCTCCACCTTGCTCCCAGATTCACTCAAGAAACCAGGAATTTCACACCGTGGAGGGAAAAATCCCATCCAGGGGCGTCCTGTGACGGCGCTGCGTGTCTCCTTCTGCAGGCCTGTGTGTGTGTGTGTGTTTGTGTGTGTGTGTTGGGAGGGGGATTATTACCCATTGCCTCCGTGCATTAAGCCTCCCCTCATCCACTGCCAAAGGCCTGACCCAAATATGGCTGAAAGACAACATGTGACCTGTTTAGCTCTGCACTCCAGGCTGTGGTGGTGGCGGTGGTCCGGCGTGTGTGTGTGCGTGTGTGTGTGTGTGTGTGTGTGTGTGTGTGGGGAAGGTGGGGGTCTATTAGTGGGAGAAAGCACAGATGCCGGCAGATGGCTAACATATTGTCCAGAGTCGACCCGAGCGCAGAATAATTAGTGGAAAGTTCAGCGGTCTCAGGTCTGCAGCCTGGCTTCACCTCCGAGTCGCCCCCCCCCCCCTCACCGCCTGCCCCCCCCCACCCCCCCACCTGCCCCCCCGATCTGCCCATCATGAACCCAACCTGCCGGTTTCCAGCGCTCTTGTGCTTCCTGCTAATTTCATGCTGCTGAGCGAAAAACCGGAAAACCAGCGGCTCTCCTTATCGCCGCCGTTCGTAATTATGCACGTTTTGGGGAAATAGTTTGACTTGAAATTACTCTCTCACACACACACACACACACACACACACACACACACACACACACTCCAGCGCTGGTCAGGCTGTGAGTTATCAATAGCTGAACAAATAACTTTTTGTTCTTCATTTCTCAAATAAAAAAAAAACACGAGAGAAAAAGTTAGTTCTAAAAATGCAAATATGTTTCCCCCAAATTGACAATAAGTGGAGAAAAGCTGCAGGACAAATGTCAAGACGTGGTAAAAAGAGCAGCGGAAATCTGAACGTGGTCATTAAGAACACGCAATAATACAAAATTATAGCAGATGATTTCTGTGCATACAAGCTTCTATAAGTGCAGTTTTTATATGTGGCGCTTTGGGAGGAAGAGATCCGGCGCTCAGGGAGCAAAAAGTAGATTTTTATTGTTTTTACTCACTTTAATAAAAAAAGCTTGATAGACAGGAAG
Source organism: Salarias fasciatus (assembly GCF_902148845.1). Lineage (NCBI taxonomy): Eukaryota > Metazoa > Chordata > Actinopteri > Blenniiformes > Blenniidae > Salarias > Salarias fasciatus. Next base: position 17,435,989 of record NW_021941230.1, read on the forward strand.
CAGAGCTGCACTTATGAAGGCGGAGCCGTAATGTGCCGCTCACTGCGGAGGTGCTCGGTTATGAGGTGTACATTAAATCTGTAAAATAAAAGCCGCAATCACCATAAAGTCCGTCCTCCAAGGCCTTATGAGAATCTCAATTACTGCAGGATCCTGTTGCTGCGCCGCCGCTCGCACTCCGAATTACAGCGCGAGGAAGTGAGGAGCGGATGCTGCGTGCAGCGGAGCGCACACACACACACACACACACACACACACACACACACACACACACGCCTGGAAATGTGTCTTTTGGCTATGAAAAAGCTGTCTGTACTCATTTGTAGTCCCCAGCCTGAGGGTAAATCAGATCACGGTGATGGCGTGCGCTCCCCCCCCCCCCCCCCCCCCCCCCCCCATCCTCCCCCCTCCTTCCTCCACCCTCCCCGGGTTGGAGCCCCGGCTCAGGTAGTGCTGGGGGGGGCCCCGCTCCGCCTGGAGCCCGATCTGTGTCCCCCAAATGTCCCCGTTGCCGCCGGAGGACGGACGGCACGTGCACGAACCGGAGCGGAGCCGCTCACGTGCACGAACCGGAAATAAACATGCAGCTCTGGTTCAGCGGGAATGTTCCTGAAGTTGTTGGCGGTGAAGCTGCTGACGGTGGTGTGACGTCCTCCATTGAAGACTGAAACAGTCCCTGAACCTCTCACACTGCCAGACTTCAGACTCCAGCCTGTCCTGTCCAGTCCTGTCCAGTCCTCTACGGGACACGGAAGCTCACGGCGGTGATGGTGAGATGGCGGTCTTGGCTCTGAGTCGTGGTCATACGTCGCTCTGTGAAACCGGGTCAAGGACGACCAGCGTCCTCGTCCGGGACCGAAGATCGGCTGCCGTGAAGTTCTGACGGTGTCGGGGGGTTTGGGGCGGCGGAGGGACTGCTGCTGCTGCTGCTGCTGCTGCTGCTGAGATCCATGGTGATGTTTTATGTTTACATGCAGCGTTTTATTGGAAATTGACCGTCGGTGAAGGCTAATAACCGGCAATGCTAATGTAAAAGGCTAGTAGATGCTAACACGACTTACTTCACTTCATTTGCAAAGTCTCAGCATCTGAGCCTCGACCGCGTCCATTTTATTCTCTTTCTTTTGGGGCTTTTGCTCCGAACACAGATGTGCTAAGGGTGAGCGCTCCACTGTCCAGCTGATAGCATGCTAAAGGTACTAGCGGCTCGTTTTATCGGGCTTCATCCCAGCGGGAGTCAACTGACGCTCGGTTCATGTTTTGCTAGCGCTCTGTTGACGCTTCGGTTGCCATGGAGACACGTGCTTTTTCACATTAAGTTAAACTCAATTCTGCTTTAAAATGACCTGAAATCTCAGTTTCGAATGAAATGACGTCTCTCAGTCAAATAGTCCTCCGTCGTGTAAACGCTGATTCCCGCCGTTCTGCTCGTTCATGAAGACGCTCAGAGTTTAACTCAAAGCGAGACGGTTTACTTAACGGGAGAATAGAACCTTCTCAAAGCCGAAGAGTTGAAGTTAATCCAGAAAGAAAGAAGCTGGAAGTGGAGTGTGTTTACTTCCTGTTGACGTCCGCCTGCTGACCAATCAGAACTCTTCACAGCCCTCAGGTCTGAACAGGAAGTGGATGAAAGCCAATCAACCTTGACCAGAGTTACTATTCCCATGAAAACACCAAGAAAAAAATGATTTAGTTAAGAATAAAAAACGTGGCCGCTGTGTGTGTGGGATCCAGATGCAGCTCCGGTCTGGGGTCCCTGGTTCGATCCCCTGGGGCTGGTTTGATTTAAAAGGACTTGATGTGGTGAAGAAGCTTGAGGAGGATCAGACCCTGATCTGAAGGTGGGTTCAGGTCACGAACAGGCGAAACCAGCCGACAGATGAACATAGATCCAGCTCGGCAGCCCCCCCCCCCCCCCCCCCCCCCCCCCCCCCCCCCCCACCCCCTCCCCTCCCAGAATTCATTTCATGCTAATGATAATGACAATAATCCACTGTGGACGGGAGAAGGAGGCCCTGCAAAAACAACAGTGTTCCCGGTTAATATGATCAGTGGGGATGATTCTCTCCTCGATAATGATTCATCAAACGGTCACAAAAGGGCTCCAGTCATTAATAAAAGAACAGAGTGGAGGCACCTTGGGGATCTTCCTCCGCCGCCCCGCGCTCGGACCCACTTATCATTAAAGCCGGTGAGGACTGAGCGCTACATCTCAATGAAATCTCATTGTTGGATTTCAAGATGTGAATAAAATTCCATTTCAAATTAGGGCCTATTAGCATCACTAAGAGCGGGACGATCCGGGTGACCTTTTCCCCGCTTGGAAGTTTCCTCCTCGGCTGGTTTACAGAGGTGAACAGAAGGTCTTCCTCTCTTCCTCTTCCTCGTCTCCTCCTCCTGCGTCCCGCCTCCCGCTCTCGCCTGTCAATCAAACCCGGTCGTCGGGTTCTCCCGGTCCGGTGGCGCAGTGGAGAGGCCGTGCGGCCGCCGCGGTTCTTTCAGGTCGGCAGGGCTCGGCGCTGCCGGTGCGAAAAGCAGAATAATAAGAGATTAGCAGCCGAAGTTAAAGACAATTTAAAGTGCAGAGCGTCTGAGTCTGAGAGGCGTGAACATCAGATTAATGATACCCAAAAAGTAATGGAAGCGTCTGAGGAAATAACCTCACACCTTTCATTTCACAAAGTGCTGAGCTTTCCTCCTCGGCCGCCGCCGCCGCCGCCGCCACCACCGGCACAAATGGAAAAAGCCTTTTTTTTTTTTGCTCTCCTCCTGTGTTTTTAATCCCTTTGCACCCTAATTGGCCTCTCTTTACTGTGAAGTGAGTTCAATCTGCAAGCAGATAAAACAAGTGTTGGGGAAGAGGGCGCCGGCGCCGTGGCACTGTGTTCCCAAGCATGAAGTGAGAGCGTCTGCAATTAAAGACTGCACTCTCCTTCAAACCGCCGCCACTTCTTCGCTTTCCCTCCTCCTGCAGCGCCGCGCGTCGCCTCCCCTCGGCGCCGTAATCACAGCGCCGGCGTCGGCGCCGGGCCGCTCAAACACAGGGAGCCGGTCGGGCCGGTACCGGGATCCATCCGCCGCCTGGATTCCATTGAGAGCAACGAGCTTCCAGGCTAGCTTCCAGGCTATCCCCGTCGCCATCGCCGGCGCCGGCGCCGTATCAGCTCAGGAGGCTGACAGGCCTGTTTCAGTGGCGACGGAGACAAAGGATGCTAATGCTAATGCTAATGCTGAAGAAGATGGCTGACTGAGACGCCGTTCAGAGCGCGTTTAATGGGAAAATCTTCATTTTTTTAGTTTTCATTTCATTTACATGACAACATTCTGACACGATGCCTGTTACCATGGAAACAAGCAGAAACACTGCAGTTTTCGTGTTTGTTTCCCCCGTTTCCATGGAGACGGACTCATTTAAACAGAGACAGAAAACACAAGGAAAGTTTTTGCTTCTCTTTTGAAATCTTCGCGAGCGGATAAAGATTAAAGCGAACGCTAACAGAGGTGGAAATACACTGATGACCACTGATATTTAGTTTTTTTGGAAAACTTTTCTGTTCTTGTCTGCCGTTTTGAACGATAGTTTTTGAAAGTCGGCGTCCTCAGGATGTGTGATGTTCCCTTGATTTTTCTGGAAAATACCTGAACTTTAACCTGGAAACCTTTAATGTGAAACTCAGTGTGTGGGGGAAAAAAAAGAAGCTTTCTTTGTGTGTGTGTGTGTGTGTGTGTGTGTGTGTGTGTGTGTGTGTGTGTGTGTGTGTGTGTGTGTGTGTGTGTGTGTGTGTGTGTGTGTGTGTGTGTGTGTGTCAGAGACGTTGGGGGACAGAAAGTTTCTCTTTGTCAGAAAGCTGAGAGAGCTGCGACTCAAAGCCGGAGCGTCCCTCCTAATTAACACTTTGAAAGATAAAAGCGGTTTATTAAATCAATCAGGATGACGGTTGTTTGTGAATCCCGGCAGATAAGGACATTTGCATATTAACTTTGCAGCTCTAACCTACATTTGAGGATCTTTGGAGATTGTGGCCGGCTTCAATGTAAATATTTTCCCCTCGCCGTTACTGTACACGTTTTAAAGTTTCATCGGCGCCGCTCTCTGGTGGCTCCTCGGCTCATTAAAAAGTAAAGAGCGGGATAAATAAGCAAACATACAACGTAAACAGACAAACAAATGAATGAAGGCAGGCGGCGAGGAATGTGTGGCGGGAAAACAATCTGCTGCCGGAAAACTGGCCGTTAAACCAACATGAACGCAACAAAACGGGCCTTTAAAGAGTTTTATGTGAGCCAGACAGTCACCCCGACACGGCTAGCGGCTGCTAACGGCTGCTAGCAGCAGCTAATGACAGCTAACAGCCACTACCCGGAGCTAATGACGGCTAACAGCAGATACGAGCTGCTACCGGGATCTAATGGTGGCTAATAGCAGCTAAGAGCTACTTCTGCGATCTACCGGCAGCTAGTGTCCGCTAGCAGCTACTAAGAACTGCTGCTGTGAGCTTACTGTGGCGAGCAGCAGCTAATGGCAGCTAATGGCTGCTGCCGGGAGCTATTGGTTGCTAACCGCCGCTATCAGGAGCTAACAGCAGCAAAGAGCTGCTACTTCCATCTATCAGCAGGTAACAGCTGGTAACGGCTGCAACCAGCAGCTAACGGCCGCTAATGGCTGCTGCCAGGCGATACCAGTGGCTAGCAGCAGCTAATGACAGCTAACGGGAGCTAAGCTGCTACTGCAATCTAACGGCTGCTAGCAGCAGCTAATGACAGCTAATGGGAGCGAGGAGCTGCTACCAGGAATTAATGGCAGCCAACCCCCACTACCGGGAGCTAATGGCAGCTAACGGCCGCTACCTGCAGCTAATGGCAGCTAACAGCCGCTACCTGCAGCTAATGGCAGCTAACAGCCGCTACCTGCAGCTAATGGCAGCTAACAGCCACTACTAGGAGCTAATGGCAGCTAACAGCCGCTACCTGCAGCTAATGGCAGCTAACAGCCGCTACCTGCAGCTAATGGCAGCTAACAGCCGCTACCTGCAGCTAATGGCAGCTAACAGCCGCTACCTGCAGCTAATGGCAGCTAACAGCCACTACCTGCAGCTAATGGCAGCTAACAACCACTACCAGGAGCAAATGGCAGCTAACGACCGCTAGGGGGAGCTAACGGCAGCTTCAGTTCTGCTTCAGGCGGCTTCAGGTCACAGGACAGA